>NC_091930.1:3133906-3323906 GCF_041260155.1 Ptychodera flava | reverse complement strand
CATGTTTTGTCATTTACCTTAGTATTTGGAGACTCTACACTTTGTCTTTATATGTTGTTTTGTTCCACTTGGCTATTTTCTCAAACAGTTTTTCTGTTTCTTCAAGCTTTCCTTGTTGAAATAACCATCTTGGCGATTCATCTAATATCCTGTCGGATAATAATATTCGGAGTTGTTCAATTTTTAGTTTTTGAGAAAATGAGAAGGTATTGATATGATAAACAATACGAGAAAACATTAAAATAAAAATGAATAAATATATATTACTCCTTAAGATGCCGGGTATTGTAAAACAGTTGTTCTGCATCTGGCGTCTTCAACTGTCGCGTATTGCTGATGGTTAACGTATGTATACAGGTTCAATGCGATAAAGAATAGACTAAAAAACATTCACCATCAAAATTCTCTGAAATATACATGCTGATATTGAAACATCGACTGCACTATGGATTGGTACTTACCAGTAATACGGAATGGTAAGGACACAGCTTAACATTACAACTAGTTGAATTATTCGCCAGTGGCTCCTGGTTGCATAAGATATACCCGCTAGCAAGAACTCACAGATAGGATAAGCAAATGAAGGGACTACCAGTGCCATCGGCCTGCTTTTCGTGGTCACCATTTCTACAACTGGACAAGATGAGACGAATTTTAAATTTTAAGGACAGGATGAATAAATGCAACGGTGTATAACAAATACGTTGAGGTAAGAAACCAATCTATAGGAACGAGATCTTTGCAGGTCATGCTTTTGTATTGTATCCTCGGCCTGTCAGATTTTGGCACTAATACCTGTGATAAAGACGAGCTTCAAAAGTGGTAGCCTATGACTGAAATGTGGCTTATTTTTTCTTGTAATTGAAGAGGAAATGATGTACAATGCTATATTCTGCATGTTTTTTAAGGTTAATGTAGATGCACACAGTCGGATAGAAAAACAAAGAGACATATATATATATATATATATATATATATATATATATATATATATATATATATATATATATATATATATATATATATATAGATAGATAGATAGATAGATAGATAGATAGATAGATAGATAGATAGACAGACAGACAGACAGACAGACAGACAGACAGACAGACAGACCGACCGACCGACCGACCGACCGACCGACCGACCGACCGACAGACAGACAGACAGACAGACAGACAGACAGATAGACAGATAGACAGATAGATAGATAGATAGATAGATAGATATCCACATCGGGCCTTACGACTCACCTGGAGTCGCGACGTTATGAGCCATTAAAACAATCGACGGTAAGCTTATCCCCAATTCGATACTAGGAGTAGCTAAAGCTTTAGTGACTCGAAATTTGGTTGAAAATGCCTTCTATGTTTCCATCTCTGGATTTATCGGGTCACCTTTTTGCAATTTAAAGCGCGAATATATGAATTGAACCTATGCAGGAAAAAAGTTCCGGTTGATGACGTACAACAGGGGTTATATGGATTTCTTATCTGTGCTGGTCTACGTCACACAGGTGGCGATCCGGGCCAGTTTATGTACTAATAATAATATGTATTTGGTGAATAGGTACCGAAAATATTTGATAACACCTGATGTTCTCATGCGTGTGTGCATACATTTAAAATATCACCAAATCCTACCTAAGAGATGACCGATGATGTAAATTGCTGGGCTAACAATACCCATCAGAAACTGACATATAACAAACATAGGGAACGTCGTCGATAGATACATTAGTACGTTGGAAATCAAGGCGATAGTTAAGGTGAAGACGTATGTTGGTTTTCTCCCATATCTGCAAGCCAAGCAAAGGGTTTATGATGGGTTAATATTAATACGTATGGTTTTATTAAACAGGTGTGTTGCTTTAGTTATTTCGGCGCCACGTGGTTTGTCTACCTACACATTACCTTTCA
Source organism: Ptychodera flava (assembly GCF_041260155.1). Classification (NCBI taxonomy): domain Eukaryota; kingdom Metazoa; phylum Hemichordata; class Enteropneusta; family Ptychoderidae; genus Ptychodera; species Ptychodera flava. The sequence goes on along the minus strand of NC_091930.1, from coordinate 3,321,987 downwards.
ATAGTCAGCGTAATTCTGATAAAAGGTATATAAATTTGGTATTACAATAGCAACGAAAGATATCGAAGCCGTGGCGCCGGCTCGCTCATGAGGTCTTCATTCTGAACATGAACTGTCCTTCAAGCAGAAGCTCAGAAGTGTCTCTGTGATTCGATAAGTCAACGAAAAATAAAGCTGTCCGTGATTTTTATAAAGTTTTATGTTCACTTTGTTGGAAAGGAAAGGATGCAACCTTATTTGTAACATGCTAAACATAGTCGCATTTGAAATTCACAGGATTGTGCAAATCTGACCATATGAAAATTACGCATGCGCAGTCTCAATTTATATTTACTTATATGTCGCCCTGTTTTCAAGCTTATTCCCTGTATCAATCTCAATTTTCTTAGTGAACATAGCTTCTTTCTTGATTGTTTTCCAATAATCCTAGAATTCTGCGGAAATGTTAGTTTATTTTGATGGAAATACAAAACAAAATGTCGACCATTGCTCTCCATGGCATCAAGAATCTTGGCGGCAAATACTTACGCGTCACTCAGAGGACCAAAGATTACAGATCCGAATATTCCAGCAAAAGCATACGTCGATTTGGGCAATTGTTGCAACCAAACTCCGTCGCATACTAAGTTAAACTGTGAAAAGATCCAAAAACAAGCAAAAATAAGTTACACAGTGTAGTTTTGCAGTTGACAACTTTTTATTTTAAGTTTTGATACAGTTCCCGCAAAGTCATCAACAAGCTTCTGTCTCGTTGGTCGAAAATAAAAATGTTAAACCAAAGTTGCCAGAACCTCGGTAAGAACATTACGCTGCTATTAACTCGGATGTCAATTTTTTGCTCTATTAAAACAATTCAATGCTATGATAAAATCGCCGTGTCATCTATTTTTAAAATGACATTTTCGACCTCCTCTGTTTCCCCCACGATTTGCTTTTGAAGTTCTATTCTCAGTAGCTCATGTGTTCACACACGTGAGCTGATGTCGCAGCTTTCTGTCTATTGGCCTGACATCTCAAAACGGCTTATCAGATCAGAATCAAATCTGGTACATGGAACACGATAGGAGCTAATTTGGGATAATTGGATGGTGAAGCAAGTTCGTTTTAATCTACAAATGTAGGCTCGTCTGTTTTTCTTTTTAATTACTGCCTGTTTTTATGAGTAATTTTTAATATTGCAACATTCAGCTCTAAGGCACCTAACACTTTAGGGAAATGTGAAAATTTACGAAGATCCAATCATCCCATATTATTAGTTTGCAAAATGACAAGAACTTATTAGTTTCGGGTGGGTTTGACTTGCATACTTGTTGCTAATTTGCATAATTAATGATTTAAAAAATGGATATGCATGGAGAACAACTGCACACAATTTGATGAATTTCGCTACAAGTGTTGATCACACCAGGATATATCAGCCGTTAAAGGTATTAAGGGGCGACATGAAAGAAAACTGCTAATTTTCATATTTGATGATCTTTCTAATTAGGGATATATATCTCAATTGACATGATCAAAATTGACAAAACTTGGTATGTATATTGAAGATACCATGATTTAACATTGTTGAAAGTCATTAAGCATTTTCACTTCAGCCAATTCCTAATTTGCATATTTGATGAACTTTCTAATTAGAGATATATATCTGAATTGGCTGTACCAAAGTTGACGAAATTTGCTCTGTACATTGAAGATACTGTGATATAACATTATTGAAAATTATCATTAAAGGAAAGCTCCATAAACTTAGGAATACCCCACTTCCCTACTTGGTTATAAGAGGATAAATCTCTATATCACCATTAGCAAACAGATTATCTTGTAGCGTAAACAACACATTAGCACTGTCGGAACTACTTTCAGGGTCATCACATGGCTAAGATGTCATACGTGTGATGCTATATTGTTTGACATTGAGTTTGTAATAGACAACCGCACGTGTGGCTATATAGTGTAGTCACTGTCTAAATATACATTTGTTACCATGATGAGTTCCGGAAAGTCCCAGACTTCCAACAATAAACACATCCTAAATCTTATAGTATTTGGCAGAATTCTTCATCCTATACTACCGTATTCCTCCGATTCTAAAACCCCGCCCGTTGGCTTTACAGACCACGCGATTGGCTAATTTCAAATGCTCACTAACATGGGAACCTCTGGAGCGTACCTGTCCTTGAAAGCGATTAAAATCATCATACAACGACGTGAAAATCGCGGTTTTTCGAGCGATTTTCGAGATGTGAGGTAAAGTAAACCCCACATTAGCTTTGTTATGTCTATTTGAGGTCTCGTCATGCTGCTTTTAACTCGATCGCTCGTAAATAGAGGGTTATTTAAAGGCTCAGAAATTGGGATGCATGAGCAGGAAGGGTGCTGAGGTTGCACCCCTTGTTTAAGTGTATAAACAGAGTGTACGTTAGCAGAGAGTTGTATCGGCCAAGTAATGGTACTAGTGTCCTTGTAGCGTTTCTTATGACATCTACGTTACGTTTGAAACATTAACAGCAACAACACAACACTTATGTTCGTCGAATTTTATTGGTCAACAACAACAACAACACATAAACAACAATACAAACAACAACAACAACCAGATGTCTGGGTTCCCTATGATTTAAGACATCACTCTATACATATGTTTCAGATTGAAAAGGGTGCTAATAAAAAAAATTGGCAAAAAGGGTTAGGTGTGATATAATGTAATTTTCGTAATGGCCATTGACTCCCGTAAAGTTGGTAACATTTGGTTACAAAGTTACATGATAAAGCTGGTTGTCGATGGTTGACTCTAAAGGTATACTGTCACCTGTTCCAATTTTGCCACATTTACTATGGAAAGAGAAAATCTAACCATCACAGATTTTAAACGGGTGGCGGCTTTTAAAACAGTGCCGTCTCATGGGCATTTTGAAAACCAAGGAACGCCCTTCTGACCATATATGGGCATATTTAGATTACAGGTGACTAAATACCCTTAAAGTGCAACCACTGACAATATATCTACATCTCCTCTGCTACCATTGGCAAGCTTTTGGTGGTAAGTGGAAAAATAAAGAATATGGGGGTTCCCCACCAAAGGCGTGTAAAAGGTTAAAAATGTACTTAAATCACAGTAACTTTGGGCCATATACGTCATGCTTCAAGGAACCTCCCATTTTCCCAATTATTGCACTAATATCTAAAGCCACTTTATTCGGAATAGTACAGATACTGCTCTATCAGAAATATGTTGTACATATAAGATTCATCTCTAATTGGTGTGATTATCATGTAGTCAAGGATAAGCATAGATATCACTAGAGTCAATGAACAACATGAGGTTGAGTGACTTTTAACAATCCTAATCCCGGACATTCTTTTTGCACTCCAAAATTATTATCACTAGCCTGTTCCTCTTCAATAAAATAGCAGTTAATCACGTAAGTCCATACAATTAATTTAACAGACAAAAATACAGTGATTTACAAGTCTATGTGAAAAATTAAAAATTAAAAAACACTTTTCTCATTGTGGTCTGTGAACAAAAAAATGCAGAATAATTCTGAAAATTTTATTTTTCCTTTTCACACCAATGCCAATGTCATTTAAACCAGTCAATTATATTTATATGTAATTCTACACTCAAAAATGCAGAGAGTTACTTATAATTGGGAAATCACAGAGTGAAAAAGCAATGCTAGGGACATCGTCGTGAACCGCACGCCTCTTTACGGCAACATTGCGGCTGGGTTGGTCCTTAACGTGATGTTGGTCATTGACTCCCATGAAAAGTTGCTGACATTTGGTCACCTAACAAGCATGCTTATCACGGGTCAATCTTTAAGGTGCAACCTATTTACAGTAAAACAGCACTTCTATTAATACCACCGGACGGGCCTTGGTCTTTGGTCAATAAATAAAGAAACGGGAGCGTCTCAACCAAAGCATTGTAGCGGCATACAGAATTCTATGGAAATTTACGTCAGTGGAAACACGTGTTACTCTACAGCTTTTTATATAAAACCTCGTGGTATTTTATTCAAAGGGGCACTCTTTCTAGGTTTTAGGGATATCGCTTTATACTTATGGTAAGTTTCAGATTGAACTGGCTATATACAACCTATTTACAACAAAACAGCACTTCTATTAATACCACCGGATGGGCTTTGGTCTTTGGTCAATAAATACGGAAATGGGAGTGTCCCAGCCAAAGCATTGTAGCAGCATACAGATTTTGATGGAAATTTTTTTGTCGCTGAAAACACATATTACTCGACACCATGCTCTGTAAAACTGTGTGGTAGTTTATTCAAAGTTGCACTCGTTCCAGGTTTAAGGCCTATTGCCTTATACTTATGGTAAGAAATAGTTTGAACAGGCTATTTGTGAAAGACGTATAGGGCGAAAAAATGCTGGTTATTGTGCTAATGCAATTTTCATAACTTCTTTGATTCCTTTAAATTTGGTCACATTTGGTTACATGACAAACATGGTTGTCAATGGTTCATCCTTAAAGGTATACTGTCACCTGTTCCAATTTTGCCACAGTTACCATGGAAAGAGAAAATCTAACCAATCACAGATTTTAAGCGGGTGGCCGCTTTTTAAAAACAGCGCCCTCACATGGGCATTTTGAATACCAGGGAACGCCCCTTTGACCATATATGGGCACATTTGGATTACAGGTGACTTTTAAAGTGAAACACAAACAATAGATCTACATCTATTATGTTACCATTAGAAAGCATTTGGTTGTCGGTCGAAAAATAAAGATTAGGGAAGTTCTCAACCGAAAGCACATAAAAAAGGTAGAAATGTACTTGAATCAGAGTAACTTCGGGCAGCCTTCGCCATGGTTCTTGCAAATCTAATTAATTATCAGACAAGTAGCTTTTGAGAACAATTTGTCTTAACCAAAAATGACAAAAGTGTCTTAACAATACAAGTTTTCTCGACCAAAAATGACAAAATTGTCTTGAAAATACAAATTTGTATATTTCATGACAATTTCAAGGATCTATACGTCAAGAATGTACTTTAACACTGAGACCAGATCTCAAAATTGCCAATGTTTTAACGTTTGACTTCGGTGGTGAACGTAGCTATGCCTGGGTTGTCGGGATCGAAGGCTATTTGTGCCTTTGTGGCCCGTGATGTGCACGGGGCAAGGGCATCGGGGTGTAAGCTTACTGTAGATCATTGAGGTCGGTAGCTGCAGTACAGTAGCTCGAGGTTTTGCCTGGGTTTTTGGGTCGGTTTTGCCGTCCGACACAAATACCCAGGCAAAACTCGAGCTACTGTACTGCAGCTATAAGGTCGGTGAACTTACAGAGGTTAGCCAGGTTGTCCAGCGTCATTTGCTCGACGTATGATAGGAGTGGATCAGCTGGTAGGCCGGTGTTCCCGAGCCAGGGGGTGGACGCCTCGGTGTTTCTGTGGAACTGTAAAGCTGGGTCCGCTGCACCATGGGCTCAACCATATGCATATTGGCTGTCATGTTATTCGCCCTGGGTTCAATCGGGGCGGTGTTCGAGGCCGTGTTTGTGTGTACTGTGACGCTTCTATGTCCTCTCAGTCTCACACGTGAGAGGCCAGAAGCCTAGCAGTACACAAACGCGCTGATAGCACCGATGAAACCCAGGGCTATGTTGTTATGAGACACTCCCCCTACGGTGGTCGATCAGGAAGTGATGTACGTTAGGGGTGGACCATTTGATATCCTGAGGAGGCTTGGAAGATTTGGGGAAAAAAGATGCCAGGTGGAGTTGCTCGAAAAAAAAAATCTGGCTTTAAGTGGCTGATGGAAAAAACAATTATGGACCATTGCGACTCGGAAAAAAAAATCTTGGCAATTGTTTGATGCACACTGCAGCATCAATAAAAATCAAGCAGTAGCTCTGGAGTTTTATAAAGCATAAACCATTTCAAGCTTGAGGAACAATAACTGAATATGAACAATTGTACAGTATACATGACCTTCTGATTAGAGGAAGTATATTGAAATTGAAATTGCTCACCAGTGTTTTCCAGAAATGTGTAAATCTGAATGTATGGATTTTGTCAAAATACCACAAGAAGAGAGACAGCCTGCAAACATTTTACTATTATCGTTTGCGTATAGAAACTCATAACAATGAAAAAATGCGTAGAGACTCAATCCAATGCGTAATATTATTACGCATTGGATCGACTCTCTACACATTTTTTCATTGTTATGAGTTTTCTATATACGCATGTTTTATTCGTAATGCGAACACTGTTATAGTAAATTATCTTACCAATGTTTTTCTTAACAAAAGCGAATGTGTTTTGATTAGAATTGAATGAGTTTGATGGTTTTGGGGAAACTACTATGTGGTAATGAGAATGGGAAATGGGCAATGAAATGAGCAGACAGCAGGTGATTTAAGATTAAATGTTACATCTTCACTGCAAATAAACCATAAGTGTGTCATAAATAATACAAACAAAACAAAATCATGTTTGTTTGTTTTGTTGTATGTGAGCCACGTCTAAGACACACAACAAAAGTACTGTTTCAGTCTGTAAATGTCACCTCAGATGCCACCAGAGAAAACCATTTCCACTCCAAAATTTCATTTTTCGCCTTGCGAGAGGGGGGACACCCCCCTCTCGCGCTCTCCCCCCCCCCCTCGTTCGCTACGCTCACTCGCCACTCAGTCGCTTCGCTCCCTCGCAGTCCACCCATCTACTTTCTTAAATTACCCGGCTACTTTCAATGTAAGGACAACACTGACAAGTAAATGCCATAAATGTACATGATTTACAATATATGTTTTTGTAAAGTGAATAAAAATGTACATGTATTACATATCTTTATTTAGTTTCTTGAATATAGTCTGTGTGCGATAGAACAGCATCTTGTTACTGGGTGTGAAAAACCAAGCAAACAAACATTGCACCGAAATTTGGTAAAAAAAAATATATCTCGAAGAAGGAAAGTGAAAAAAAAAAGTTGCCAGCATATGCCCTGTAGAAAAAAAATAATTCATGGTGAAGCACGTGGGAAAAAAAATAATGGCTCTCCACCAATCTTCCAAGCCCCCCCCCCCCAGGATATCAAATGGTCCACCCCTTATCGCATCATTGGTTAACAACTCAGTTGCGGTGGTCGCTGTAAGGCCGACTGTCGTTGTGTGAGACAGCGTCTTGACTAGGGTGATGGTTCTGCGAGTGGGCTGGTTGGGCTACCCACTCTGCGCTGGTTTCGATAATCAAGTAGGTTGGCTTGATATCTGCTGCGCTGTCAGGCTGGTACCGCCGTTGGTTTGGACTTGCAGGTCACGTCGTATTGATGCGACAGCAATTTGCGATCCCGGCCTCGATCAGTTTGGAGATGCATGATGTGGTCTGTCGCTCCCTGATCGGTTGGTACTGTGTCGGAATTCGAAGTGACAGGGCCTAGGTCATTTGGCAGAGCCCGTTGTCGCCAGAGCAAGTAAGGATCGAGGTACTTTTTTTGGGCCCTCTTCGGCCGCGATAAAGTCTAGATTCGTGGAGGATTTGTGATAGGGACGTCAACGTAGCTATAGTGGCGGTTAATGGCTTTGGCCGGCGGGGGGGGGGGGGGCATGCACGGATAGCTGATGCATGATGGTCAGCGATACGAGCAGATAACTAGGTGTTGGACGTCATGCAAGGCATGCATGGCATTCATATTTGATGGTGCATGGTGAGGGCAAACAAGAAGCACCTGTGATTCGAGAGACAAGGGTTTATTGTGCGTTCGGCAAATGTGAGGGGCATATGTGAGGCCATGGTGGCCTGTGCAAATCAGTGAACTGGCCTGAGTCCCCGTGCCCCTTCCCCGCGTTATACCATGATTATAGTATGGCCGTAATCATCCAGTGACGCCGAGAAGCCGACCAGCTGTTCGACCATATCCTACAGACCCTATATCCTAGAGCGAAGTGATAAGACTTAAAATATGAAATACTTTCAACTGACTTACATTTCCAATCTTAGTCTGCGCGAACTTGCGGAGTTAGGCCTATTGTGATATTTACTTGATGAAATAACTTTTTTCAAAAGCACTGGCTTGAGCCATTAGATATATGTATGCTTGAACCAAGTAAGCTGGTATACTGGTTGTGATTGTTTTTACTAATTCGCTTCAACAACTTTCCCCTGGACGGAAAGATTCAGCCATGTGCGGTCCGAGGTCTTCTGGGAGTAGGAGCGTCCAACACACGACTGACTCTTTCAGTTTGTGTCGTTTAGTATATGTGGGGTACCTCACTCAAATTAAGTGACCTCACGCAGTGACAAGAGCACCACAGATCCATTCTACAGCTTTATTTTCCGTTTCGTCTCCCCCCCCCCCCGCGTTCATGATTTCTTCCTGGCAACGGATTCCCCAGGGCGGTATACAGTCATAAAAAGTGCCCAATTATTGTTAAAAGCAGGGTGCGTTCTGTTAGTCTGCTACTATGCGTATGGAACCCGTACAACGGATCTATTGCTATGCACAACATATTCCATCATCCGATGATCATAAAATTTAATATGGCCGCTGCACCAAAATTAGTGACCGCGGCCCAAGCTGCTTCATATAATACAGTGGGACGCAACCAATAATTTGAAAGCTACGAAAACTAGTGAACTATGAATATGCATCAAATGCTGAAATCGCTACTCATTTGCTCGAAATTCACAACCAAATTCCTGGAAGAAACAATGTTCGTCAACAAGAAAGTTTCGAAGTCGCAGATTGGATGATAACACCTTGTAGAATATTAATATGCGCGCACGGGATCATAAGCGGCATCGATGTCTCCTATACACCAATTTCCCTCTGGTGTCCATATATGTTGATCACACTAAGATAAAAACTTGGTACACGTGCATTTTAGTTTTGGTTAGTACTGTCATATATTAAATTCCGTAGTTCTTCTGATGAAAAAGTTTTACATCGATAGAGTATCGCAGGATTTATCTGAAGCAAGGTCACTCGTCTTTGTGGAGTGACCGTGTCTGAATAATATTAAAATACGGGAAAGTTATCTACTTACCTCCATCACCAAGGTGTTCGACACTGACGATCTATCGAAAACCCAGCCGTGATCGCATGGGTGAACACCCATCGCCGTGAAGCGCGACATATTAGAAGCTGTCCCGTCGGCAAGGTAACTATCAAAAAGCATGGATTCATTCACGTTGTACATGTGACAGGAATCCCAGACGGTCTGGTTTTCGTGATGTGTTCTGGGAATGGTCGCACGTTTCAAAGGCGAGTCAAGTTCATAGGATTGGTTCGTGTACACCCGACAGTAATGGTCACTGCTCATGGTAAAGAAGACATTGACCAGACCAAAAACCGATTGAAGTACAAAAGTAAAACTTATTAGGGCCAGCATGAGTAGCTGGTACCTTCCTGCATCGCCTACTGTGTGTAGTTTATCCTCTACAGACATCCTGACGCCACGTGAATATCATCTGTGACTACACACGCTACACTGTGCCTTCACTATATAGCCTCTTTTTCCAGCAATACACCAGAAAAAAGATGCTATTACAAACAAGATTAGGCTCAACAATTATTCATATATGCAAAGCATTACTAATTTACATGTATATGCATATCAATACCGATGGCTGAAATTTATTCGAAGCCAAATACATATGGTAGTAATAGACATGGTGTGAGTGAAGAGTTATAGAATACGCCAGCATTAATTATTTTTGGGAAAAGTTGTCAGATCAACACAATGTTCTTTGACGTGCTGACCAACTTGGACCGATTTACAGTCCTTATTTCCGAACCGCAATGCCGCAGGGTTTTCTCTCGACAGCGCGATTGCGCAAATTGCGCATTTCGAGCCATTGTCTGCCCTGGGAAAGTTACTGACAGCCCGGAAATCGCGCACAAAACAAAGCAAACAAAGGCATTCCCATATATTGGGGTGAACCAAGCTCATAGTGTAGCGACCTGTAAGTTGCTTCTAGTCATACTCCCTCCAAAAAAGACAAAACATCCCCTGTCATTCAGGTTTGGTGACGTGCATGGCGCGAAGTGTAAGCATAAAAAAGAACAGCCAACGATCTACAGTTCCGGTTCAGTCTCCATGGATACTAGAACAATTTTACGTTCATGTTTTGTATAGCGGTAGAGTTTGAAAGCGGAACTTGAAACAGCATGATGCCAATGTTAATACGGGTGGTGAATGCGACATAGACGACGCAACTGAAGTGAGTGACGATCGTAATGATATCGGGGAAGCGCTTCAAAATCGGCATCAACAGTGACTGCCCATTAAAATGTAAAGTCTGCCCCCTAATTTTGATGAATGGGGCACAAAGTGCCCCTTTCAATGAACATGCGGAGAAAACACTGAATTCTAAGCTAGTCTCACCAGTAATTTAAAGTGACATTCGAATGTTTGAGACTTAAAATCTTAGGTTAGAACAAAGGAAAGTGACAAAAAGAGAGAAAAAGACAACGCCATGTGAGAGGACGATATGGTTTGAGAGAACTCGTAATGTCAGTATGTTGACACATTGCTTATCATTGCTCATAAAACAATCTCGTTACACGGCAATCAGTACAACATCGAGAAGGTTCATATTTTTCAGCGTAAGTAAACAATTGTGCCGCCATGTGTAGCAATCTTTAGGAATCTTTGGGAATGGTCGGCGCTAATTTTGCACGAAAAGTCACAATACGAATGATAATATATCACTTTCCACGATAAACGTGGGTGTTGTCTCTTACGCTGACTTGCATAACAATGATCCATAGATGCTATTTTGTTAGTTACATGAGAAACACTCTATAACACTCTATGCTGAAACGCAGCTATCTGTGGCGGGGTACCGCGCCTGCGTCTACGCGAGTCATCAACATGTCAACCCCGCCACGGATAGCGGCGAACCGCCGCCTGGCAGCGAAAATGGGTCTATTACGACGACCAAACTTGGGTCGGGATTTAGAACGGCAAATAAACCAAAGGTGAGCGTAATTCAATAAAATGACCTATACCTGCCTGAACTCTGATTATTGCTCATTCCCTAACTTCTTTTGTGAACAAAATCTCTGGTTCGATTGTGTACGTATTTCGGATGATTTTCCGAGGATTGCTCAAGATTTTCACTCCGGTAGTGAACTCTTACCCTCACTTCGTTGCCGTTCTTCGCACAAGTGACGTCCTTTTTAGCATTTTAATGCAAGTCATTTTTAGCGCGGAGATATCGAACCGGCATCTCAACTGCGATCGTTTCTTACGGTCGCTTGCAATAAAATTTTGCCTTTTGCACAAAGATTTATCTCCAGGCGGCAATTTCGTACTTTCAATGGCATTTATGTCCTTGACGGGATTTTTCCAGCTACCTTATTTGATTCAATGGAAAGTAGTTGAATTTTATCATATTTCCTTTGAAATTCAAATTACTCTTGCGTGTAGCAAACTTAGCCTTTTCATGAAAAGTCAGGGGAGAAAATGGCATGCGTCCACTGTGCAAAAAACCTTTGATTCTAAGGCCGATGGCTTTAAGAGGCATAGTGTCAGTGCATCATTACGAGAGAAGGACATTCCAACCAGAGAAGCTCTAGAGTCACTATTCAATATCACCGTCACTCCACTGGAAAAGGTCATCGCGCTTGACACCTGAAAGATGCCTCTGCAGCCAATGTTTCATCTTAATTGGTTGCCTCTACAAGGCCCGGCAGTCGTTGAAAGATGCAGCAGAGGATATGTGCAGAAGAGCCATGCCTACAACATACCTCAACAAAAAGCGGCCCAGGCGAACCACCAGTACTGGTTTGACACCAAACAAAAAAAAATTCTCGACCGGGAACACCTTCACCGACCATGAATGACCATGAATGAGTGACCATGAATTATTGAAACTAAACATTAGCTCATATGTCTATAAAAAGTTATATGATGTCCAAATCTCACAGGTATTGTTCGCCATGTTTCCATAATGTCCACAATTTATTACTGTCCTTAGCAACAGGGACACTTCGAGATGAAATGTGTTTACAGCACAGGGTGTTCCGATACACGTAAGACGAACCTCTGTGTATATACACACGTCTGCGAATAGTAGGCGCAGAGCGGTATGGGAGTTAACAAGCCACTGTGGTTCAACATCGTGGACCGACGTAAGTATACATATACACTTCTTTTCATAATATGTTTTTGCAATGCTATGTTTTTTTCAGTGTCACACTGTTAGTAAAAATACGATATTCAGTAAACCATGAATTGTGAACTTTACCGTTATAAACGAAAAATCATGAGGTGCGTAACACCGTAGGGTAGTAACACATCTAGCTATACAGTCCGATAAACAATATCGATTTTGTATTTCACAACGTTTACAGAAATGTGCACAACAAGGTTCAGTACAACCCACAGTTCGCAGAAGTCCCCTTCAATCGACAACTCAGAATACACAAGAGAAAACGCCAATTAAAGAAAAGGATAAGGCAAGTGAAAAGACAGTATTTACCGATTCAAATAAGAAAAACTAATGTTTCTGTTAATCAATGGATTAAGTTTTCTGAGTAGCAACAGATAAATGCGAGTGATTCTTTGTATTTCATAATTCATTATTATCGATCTCGTCAGTGTAGTCTCTATACCGTTTTACAATGAAATACACTAGAAACTACAACGTATTTCTCTGCCTAATACATTCAAATGTTTTGTGTGTGAAATCATAGGTTCTTGGTTTTGTGAAAAAAAGTTTCACTGAGTTAGCTGTGAAGCAAATCCGGAGGTACAAATACGCAGCAGCAATCAACACGCTGTTAAAGAACCGCTACAACTCTCGGCGGCAGTTTTTCAGGTGATTCGGGTAAAGGCGAGAAGAGAGATGAAGGCCTTCATACAGAAGAAAACTGCAATAAAACAAGTGAGCATGGACAACATTTCAGAATTCTCCTGGAAGAAGTTCATCGGTGAGACAAGAGATGGCCTACCTACTTTGCACAGCGTAATTGAGGGTGCGCTGACTTTACAAAGAAGTGAAGATAAAGTTGAAATTGTTACTTTTTTCACACAAATATAATTTTCCATACAGGTAATAGATCAGCTATACGCGATGATATTAACAGATTTACACTACATGACGACTTTGTCGAAGTCATCAACAAATGACACCGGTTATCCTGAACTGACATTTTATATCCTGCTATACTAAAGTAAAGTTTTTTTCAATGCCAAACCCTAATCATCTGTAACATTGGTAAGATCAATATTCAAAACCATAGACTTCTTTGTTTCTTCAATATTACTTTACTCGCCATTTTCAAAATAGCGTCCATTTTCTTCTATTTAGAAATACTAACGGCAGACAAATGAGTCCTTTGGTTCCCGGACTTGGATTCTTGATTGGTACGATTCTACGAAACAATTTCAGATTCAAATACCTTCAAGGTCACAATTCTATACAGATATATATATATATATATATATATATATATATATATATATATATATATATATATATATATATATATATATATATATATATATATAGGTGGTTGCAGGAAAAATGTAAGTGGTTAAAAATATTATTCACATTTTGCACTTGATCCCTGCCTTACAGAAAAATGTAAACTACAGTGATGTTTGCGTTTATTTTTGTCCCATACTTACATGGGGTTAGTCTGCAAATCATAATTAGTTTTGTTGACTCATTAATTACAAGATGTGTATATGAGAGATAAACGTCCTTGTAATGGGGTGGAAAATAAATAAAAAGTCAAGAGGCTAGGTTAGGTTATATAATCATTTTTGTGCTCCGATCAGTCAGAGCATAAGGAAAATGAGAAGAACTGATAGCGGAAACAGTGTGAAAAACTCAATAATATTAATAACGTCTTGGCTGCCTGTGTGTTTATTTCTGTAATCCAACCACCAAGTGAACAACTGTCACCAATCTCGAAAGCTTGAACAAAACATACGTTGTCTGAAATCATCTCTTACGTTTTCATATTTCGAGGAATGAACACATCAAACGTTCAGTTTCAGGTTGATTTTTGCTTTATTTCCTTATTTCAGAACCTAGTTTTACGTTATGCTTGGACAACGTTCAGAAGTTTTCAACGGCGAGGCACCAGTCCCAAAAGAGCCAAAATAAATCAATGATGATGTCATATGCCGTCAGAAACAGAATCTGTGGAGTCACCTAGTGAATATTGACCAAAGATTAAGGCAAAACAACTCCCTGCAAATCAGTCTCTAGAAGAAAGAATGGTGACCATTGTAGAGCGAATAATGGTTAAACGCTTTAACTGCTTCAAAACAGAAGAGAAGAGTGTTACATGGCATATTTCTCATGAAGTTTCGAAAGAATCCGTCCGGAAAAGCGAAATAGTTAGTGTTATGTTGTTGTGTTTTTATTTCCTAGTTTCGTTGTCTCATTGAAATAGACGTGGTTAACTCTTCAACACAGCAAAGATGCCTGTATGTATACCGTTTATGTTGTTGACAAATGAATAGGAATACGATTATAATGAATCAAGATTATGTATCCTTAATAAACCAAAAACCTTTTGTTGATAAACAAAAAACTTGATATTAAAAAATATGTTCTGCCAACTGGTAAAATACCCTTTGGCAAAACTTCATATCAACAACAGCATTCTATAGCAATAAATTATTTCAAATTGCAGGTAAATTTAGGCGTGATTCAAGAAAACCCGTCCTCTGGGAAAGGTGTCATCGCCATAATGAGGAGATTATGCTCATATGTGCCTCTATTAAGATGACGGTAATCTTGGCCGATTGTATGTCATGGTGATCAGCTGTCCGTGGAGAGAATGTTGGAGTGCCATGCCTCTGTAGCTGTGAGTGGACATTTATCGGACTGGTTACTAGGTCTTGTTCCAAGGCCGCAAGACTTTCACAAACAATGCGTAATATTGCAGGTGAGGAAATGTGTAATGTTACATTCCTGGCATTGCTCTGACATCAGGCAAAGGCAGTGTGATTGGACTCGAGGCTGATTAAAGTAAGACTAATTTAAACCTAGTTACCACATTCTGGCGGGAGCAACTAACTCAATGCAATCAATGGGAGATGACTACGGCTGAATGACTTCTTGATCTTGTTCTAGCAAATTTTCTTGAAGATTTTGTGATGTACATACCTATAACGATATGATTTACTCTGATCATGATGTTGCTGACTTTTATTTAAATTGTTAAGAAATCGTAATGTACCAAGATATGTGTACAATTATAAAAAGGCAGCTCCTGTCTCGTGTGCCCTTTGACACAGCAATTTTAGATACTGATATTAACGATTCCTGGCTGGTTTCCTTGTTAAGTTTAGTCAGCAAAGTGATGGAAAGATGTATTTTCAATATGGCTTATCCTGTATTGTCAGGTTCTATTTACATCGTACAACATAGATTCTGTAAAGGAAAGTCATGTAGTACACAGCTTTTACAGGTTGTCCATGATATTGGTGAAGTGTTAGACAAGAGGGGGTTAGGTAGACATGCTCTATCTTGACTTCTCCAAGGCTTTCGACACAGTACCTCACATAAGTTACAGTTGTTTGGTTTCAATGGCATGCTTTTAAATTGGATATCAGGTCACTTATCATATAGAAAACAAAGAGTAATGGTTGAGGAAGAATACTCAGATTGGTTGCCTGTTCCTTCAGGAGTTCCTCAGGGATCTATTTTGGGTCCGTTTTTATTTTGTTATATGTTAATGATATGCCCATCTGTGTATCTCGTCAGACTACTTTAGCTCTCTTTGCTGATGATTCAAAATGCTTTCGTGCTATCAAATCTCAGCAAGATTGTGTTGAACTCCAAGGTGACATTCATGTTCTATACCATTGGAGTGTCAAATGGGGCATGTCTTTCAATACAACAAAGTGTAATGTTCTCAGGTTTACAAGATCCAGAAACCCCTTGAACTTTGAGTATGTTATTATGAATGGCAAATGTTTAGAGTCTGTTAAGAAATACTGTGATCTAGGTGTTGATCTTACATCCAACCTAGACTGGAACAGCCATATCGATCGCATTTGCGTGAAGTGTACTTGTGGTTATAAGTGTGAGACAAAAATCTTCAGAGCTCTTTATTGTTTACTAATTCATAGCCATCTCGGTATGGGAGTGTTGTTTAGACGGCACGTTCCAAACGAAATCTAGTTAAATTAGAAAGAATCCAGAAAGCAGCGACTAGATACATGCTCCAGGTGATGACTATAAACAAGGATTAGTTTCTGTCAACCTTTTACCATTGTCATTTCGCAAAGAGGTTCTTGGCCTTGTCTTTGTTCATAAATGTATTACTGGATTATATATTGTGAACATACACAAGTTTGTTGCGTTTTTATCTACGAACACTTGTACATGGACAATCCACTGTTTTTGTAGTAAATGTAGACCTATGTAAATTTGGTTGTTGATTAAAATGTTTGTCATCCTTTCATTTTTAATTAAACTGTTGTATATTTTACGTCAGCTTTTTCTTTTGCTCGTTGTGTAGTGTGTTATATGGGGAACTGATTTTGTATAGGTGATTTGCACCTGTTTTGGTCACCCAAACTATTAACCGTTTTGTAGTCGGCTCTGGAAGAATGTGATTTCGGCTTGTACTTATCCAATACATCAATCGTATACACCTTTTCAACTGAACTGCGAATGCTGCCTATTTTCTGACTGCATCGGTCTATCTTTACATCGGAGTACTGTCCTCGACTATGCTTGAGGTTCTCTGTAGAGAAACATGAAAAATGAATTATTGTTAGTGCGTTAGAAACTAGCGGATTTTCATAACGACTGTCCAGTCATTTTTTTGTATTCAGATTAAAACTGAACGATCCTTTCATATTGTGTCATTGTTTTGTTGTTGAAAATTTACTTTGACTACAGCAGCTTCTAAGAATCTTTAAAAAAAAACATATAATATCACATAGTGTATTTCATAGTATTCAGGAAAAAAAACCGGTATACCTACCGACCCTAAAGGTTTTTCCAGCTAGCTTGAAAGCAATACCGCGAGATTAGGAAGACAAAGTCTAACTCACGCAAATTTTGGAAAATTTATCATTTTCTGGCCTTTTCGGGTACGATAATATCAGGAAAAACATTTCCCTGCTGCCCTACCTATCATATTCTAAAGGACTTGTTACAGGAAACACATATTTTTTTCCACTTTGGCCTCATTAGAAATACAAACCCTTAAAAGAGTCAACATTTGACGATATTGGCGCTTTAGGGTCTCTCAATTACTTTTTTCTAAGATACGTTGAAAAATAAATTGGCAGACGTGCCTTACATAAATCAAAATTTTCCTCGCTTTCTCGGTGATATGCCATGACATTTCAGCCTCAACTGAGTTACTTGCTGATGCAATGAAATTCAGGAAAATATTTGGCCTAAAGAAAAGATGAAAGGCGGTATTCCTAACCAAGATGTTCTCATTCATGCTTACGTGGTTCGTTAATACTAATTCTAGTGAATACTTATAAATAATCAACTATGTTAAAATATCTAACATTTTATAAACAAAGTTCGTCAGCAGTAAACTTCAGAGGACAACTCAATCTCTATATGATAAAAGCTGAAAATACTTCCCATAAAATGTCCGTTCTTCATATACGGCAAAAGTTCGCTTTTTTGAATTGTTTCACGACATAACATAATTTTTCATTTCTCGGGCAAATAAAAGTTTTGAGTGTTCGGGTTAGAAAAGTCACAGTAACTCGTAAAATATGTGTTTTCTGTGACATGTCACTCTAGAATAGTAAAAGTATGTATGTGTTTATCTGTGACTCGAAAGTAACGAAGTAGAAATTTATCATGATTACCGTGATTGTTGACCCTTGTCTACTCTCGCAGGATTGTTTGGGGTTTCAAGTTGTGACCGCGGAAACAGACACTGACTGAAACAGCTTTTTTTAAAACCTACATGAAATGAAGTCTTTATGATTGGCTTGCCGTAATTTGCTGAATAGTACATAATGATGACATAAACCCATACTTTACATTGATTGATTTTTTATGCTTGATTAGGTTGATTCTATAAATTCATGTTGGTTGACCTTTCATGATCGGATCATCTGGATCGTGAAAACAAAATCATGTTCATATGCACAGTGACATACCTATCTGGTATGACGGCCGTCGTAAGTACTAAGATAAACTTGCTGGCAAATGAAACTTCTGTTCTTCACCAACTTTCGATATTCGGTATATTTTCAAGCGATGGCCTTTGCATCTTTTCACTTGTTTCATGCGAACAATGCATATGGTGCTGGATTTCGAGTCAATACGCGTTTAGTTCTCTAATATCATCATCAAATATAAGCCGGCCACGTAATGCACGGCGTTACGTGTAAAATCCGATGTTGGATATGTGACCTTAAAATTCAGTTGGCCTGAAAATGCCACCGAATTTGAACATAGCGTTTATGAGTCCAAGACGGATAGTACGAATCCAAAATGAGGAGTTCGAATATTGGCCTTGATTACGCGCCATAATGGTACACGCTTGAAATATTATGTTTGGACCAACGATTAGAGTTACAGCGAAATGGGGTGAGTCTTGTCAGGTGACCACGTTTTTGTCAGATTGTCATTTTACATTATTGAAGCAGGTTGGACACGACACAAACTAATACCTGTCAGGTATAGTCGATCGGTAATGAAACAGTCTAGTGCCTTGTTGCAGCTTTCAGCTCCACGTCCAGCTGCCAAGGTGTTGTCAGGTCAAGTGAACTCTGCAATAGAATGACTGTCACCTGACCGAAGTCATGTGGTAGATCACATGACGTGAATGACACTGTAGGAATTTCACAATGTTTTGCGTATTCACATTATTGTTTCCTTGACAGTAAAGTTTATGGCCCAATGTCATACAGAAACCAGTGCAAATACGTTTCTGTGCTTTCTCTGTATCATGTTCAAAGTGTATCGTTGTTTATCCTTCACAATTTATGTCTAATATCTTCTCCGTCATCCAAGTGTCTGTGAAACAGAATGAATTTAATTCAATGTTTGCACAAAACAAACTCGGCTGTAAGGTGTAAACTATTTAAAACGTTAATTGAAAAATCGCGGCTCTCTGTTTTATAAGTGCTATATTTAGTTGTAGTGATCGTCATCCATTAAAATGGTGAGAGCAATGTTATTGCCATAAAAATGGTACTCCCATATCATAATCAAAGTTCGCCAGCTACTTATGTCGTAAATTTTGAGTGTCATTGCAGACAACCATGGCAACTGTGCGACACGGTAAATGAGTAACAATGTCACGTGACTGCAGTGTTGACGTGCTCATGAATCGGTCACTTCCCCGTAGAGCTGGGATACGTTTACGGTATTGCGCTCGTTGTATCGGACGAACAGGAACATACTGCACTATTCCAATATTGTACCGTGGCCTTTGGATCAAGACTTATCAGTCAATTCCAGCATTCACTGAGAGGGAGACTTTCAGACGCACCCAGCGCTGACGTCCCGAAAACAGCCTGCCATGCAGGTACGGCGTCGTTCTGCAACCAATGCTTAACAATGTCGCATGATTGTTGTGGTGACGTGCTGGGACACATATACGGTATTGTGTTAGTTACGTAGGGCTTGCATGTTAATGTTTTACTTTTTTTATGAATGATTTTGGTTTTTTCGTGATGCGGCTTCCGCTTACCGTGACATCAGAAAAAAATATAGGGAGAACGCGTTAAGCCCGTCTGAGAATACATGTGATATGACTGTGTATTTGCGAGTGTTAGTTTTAGTTTACTAGAGTTTTTCATTGTTTGTTACGCACCCGAAATTTGCAATTAAATGGTACAATTTGTGAGTTAGTTCTATGCACTTTATGCTATAATGGGCCGGTAGAGTGATCTCAATAAAATGACACTGACAATCCCTATTGAGCATTTAAAACAGTGAACCATTTTTATCAAGATTAAAAACAGGGTGGCGCCTCCCTTCTGCAAATACATCCGCAGAGCCGACACCGACCGGTTCCTCAAGCAATACTGCGCCAAACTATACGACCAGCAGATGAGAATTGTCATTTGATGTAGAGTTGACATTTTTGTTTTCTCATTTCTGTTCTGACACAGGTTTGAAGAGTATACAGATACATAATAGTAATTGCTAATCTCATTTTACACTGATCGGCTCCACTAACCGAAAAGCAACTCTCTAAGAAACTCTACCAGCAGCAGGTACGGAATAATCTAGAAATCGTCATTTGCTTTGGTTTCAACATGTATTTTTGTAAATGCATGTTTTGACACTGCTTCCATAATCAGTAAATTTGAAAATTTTTCAAAGGAGATTTAAGTATATCATTACCGTCACCTTGATTTGCTTATTCATTTTTTAAGACTCCACATCTCGTTTCAGACGGGGAACAACATTCCGATATACGTATGCAAAGACCATATAAAGAGCATAAAGGCGACTGCCCACGGATTAACCTACAGGTTCGATATTAACTGGACACACACCACAAATCCTATGACGTTAAGCTTATTACGAAAATACAGGCCTAACTGAGGGAGAACGAGGACATTAGCATATTATATCGCTCAAGGTGTAACCACAGAGGAATGGTCCTGTACAAATAATCAAGAATGCTTCTATTAAATCTAGTTTTCTACATGAGCATTTTTCCGTTGATCCCTTTTCTCTCCCTGTGTTTCCTCATATATAGTCTCTGTTAATTAGGCCTACTTGTGCAGTACGCCCTCTCTTGGCGGTCAACGCAGGAATCCTGTACGAAAAGTTGACCAAGGGAGGGTGCACTACAAATGGCATACATAATTAACACTGATGCACAGAGCGAGGAATTAACGAATCGTAGAGGTGAGAGGAGAGAACAAGAAAAAAAAGGCTCGTACACAAAAGTAGGCTTAATAGCTGCATTTTTTGTTATCTCGATTGGACCATTCATAAGCCTCTGTGGTGAAACCAAGGGTGACGTGTGGCATGCACTAACGCCTGAATGTATTTTTTACGCTAATTTCGCAATAACTATATAAATATCACTTTAGGATTGATCCCATTAACTCGCGCATAGTGAGATTGGAAATGCAAAGTCAATTGAAAGCGACAACAGTTCACTGTTCAAAGTATATTCCAAACCAGAATAATTCAACACTTATATATTTAGAACGGGTTCTGGGCTATTCCATTATCAAAAGATTTAAAATTTCACTTTCTGAGAAAACATGGGAACCTTGAACTTCATGCTAAATCTCATTAAAATTCGATGGCTCGATCTTCATGCAATCGTGTTTTGGCCTTCCGCGGTCATCCTAGCGGAAGTGAAGACAATAACACAGCTGTATGTATATAGGACGTCCAGCTCTGCATCGGGTATTTTAGAAGATTGGTGGGGCCCAATATAATGCTCGACGTTTTTATCAAATATTCCACAAGAGTAGTAAACGTGCGACATCATCGACATCCTATAGACAACGCTGTGCCATTTACTCTAAACCACCTTGTAATTTGTTAGAAAATGATCCTGAGCGAGGTGGAAGACTTTATGCGACTCGAAAAGTGTGTGGTATTTATCAACACGCGTACCTGTGTAGAATTAAAAAAAATGAGCAAACCAAAAAAAAAAGCACTGTATTCCAATTTAAGTTTTGAGATGGCAGAAACTGGCAATAGTTCTTGTTGTTGAAATCTTGAAGAATTGTCAATTGCTCACATATATTTGATGAGCCATAGTTTTCTATTGATCCCAGAAAATAACATATCCTGTGCTGAACCACTCAGTTGACATTTAATCCCTACCTTGGTTGTATCGGTATTTCGTGAAGCGTTGCAGTGTGATTTTTGGATGGGGATAAGTGAGGTTGATTTTTTTCAAATTATTTCTCCTCCTTCAATCAAATACTGTGACGTTTGATCACAGTTTTATATTCTTTGAGAGTCGTTGTCGTATATTTAATTTGCATTATCTATTTCACAGCATTAGAAAGGCGGTATGGACTACAATGGTTTGCCGGGCAACTTCCAAGACATCAACGATCTATACGAGCGTCTGCAGTGTCCGGTGTGTTTTGAACGATATGTCAGGCCGAAGAGATTGCCAAGTTGTCGCCATACCTTCTGCCAAGACTGTCTCCAAGGATGCCTATCCGGTCGTTCTCTGAAGTGTCCACTTTGCCGGAGAGATAGCTTCCAACACGTTCAGGATAACGATGTCAGCACACTTCCCGACGACCACGAGGCAGTGTCTCTCCTGGAAGAGGTTGCAAGGAGGGAACGTCTTGAGGTTGTTCCACCTAACACGGCGACAGATACAAATACTCCAGAGGAAGGTCCTGAAGACAGTTCTACCGACAGAACAGCTGGGTATCAGGCTTTTGAAATTCCAGGGGGTTCGAGAAACAACACAAACGATTTTGCTTCTGTGGTTGTGGCTGAAGATCAGCGAAACTTCAACTCGTTCCCTGGTCAGCACACTTGCCCAATATGTGAGTTTCCGTTTCCGGATTTGGACACCCTTGTAGAGCACGTCACGATGTGTGTCCCCGACTCTTCCCCGAGGTTTGTATGCCCTCGATGCGAGCAGCATTTCCCTGGTTTGGAATTATTACAATTTCACGTTGATGAATGTATTCCGGATAATACAGCATTCCATCAAACACGGAGGAATCACAGAAGACATCGATATGAAAGGTTTCCAGGTCACTGGGGAGATCAACGACGATGGTCAAGAAGGCGTGGATCGAACCCACCGGGGCATCGTGAAGCTACACCCTTTCTTAACAACCCAAGCAGAACCAGTGGTGGTCGGGGATCATCAATGCAAAGAGACCTGCACAGTTACAGGGCTGGTGAAGCTTTGGACACCATGGCGACATCAACGGCATCCCTGAACTCAGTGAATGCAAGCGTTCGAAGCAAATCTAATGGTGGACACGCAAAGTACAATAACAAAATCAAGGGATTTCGCATCTGAATTTACATGCACAATGTGCAAGGCAACATTTGATAGTCCCATTTATACTTGTAGTTCATACAGAGTCTTGCAAGGGTGAGCAGAGAGAGTTCCTCCGCGGAAGAATACCGGGGACAAGTAGGAAGGTGTCAAGTCGCAGCTGATCAGCAGACAGCTCCTGCCAATATCACGTGATGAAGAAGAGACGATGGGTGACAATATGTGGGAGTCTTCACATCTGTAAAAACTGCGGAGAAATATTTTCTGATGACGTTGCTCTCAGTAATCTCGACAAATTGTGCGTTGGTCCACAATGTGCTTTGATGTAAAACATCGTGTTCGTGGCACTGAGCGTATTGCTGCCACTTTTCAATACGATGAATTGGGTGCGGGGGGATTACTTTTATTTAAATCTGTATTTGATAAGCCTGAAGGCAAATTTCTACCTGTATATGTATCCGTATAATAAAGTATTGAATAGTCTTGAGGAGAAACTCCCAATATTTTCATGCGGGCTGTTTAGGAAGGTAGTTTATCGCACACATATGATGTAGCGGTCATCGACACGAATATTATTAATCAAAACAATAGTATCACAATTATGAGTAGATTTGCATACAAAATGAATCCAGAGAAAAAGCATGAGTCTTGCTGGCACAGATGTGTTTTACAAAATTATCTACAACTGATATAATGAAGGAAGGTGATAATTTCACGTGATGGGTTTGTAACGTGTCACAGTTACTTAAATATTGATTGTTATATGTAAATTGAAGATAAAGTATTTATGTTAATGATTAAATACATTGTTTTATCTTTAACTCATGTCTATTGGATTATTGAACCGAACCCCCGCGCCGTACGTGTTGTCTAAAAAAAAAATTGTCTAAAAAAAAAAACAAGAGTTCGATGATATCAGGAACACTGGCGAGAGAAATTCCTGTTCTACACCAACTTTCGATATTCGATTTATTTCAAGTATATTTTAAAGCGGTGGTCTTTGCATCTTTTCACTTGTTTCATGCAAGCAATGCATATGGTGCTGGCTTTTGAGCCAATACGCGTTCAGTTCTCCAATATCATCATCAAATATAAGCCGGCCACGTAATGCACGGCGTTACGTGTAAAATCCGATGTTGGATATGTGACCTTAAAATTCAGTTGGCCTGAAAATGCCACCGAATTTGAACATAGCGTTTATGAGTCCAAGACGGATAGTACGAATCCAAAATGAGGAGTTCGAATATTGGCCTTGATTACGCGCCATAACGGTACACGCTTGAAATATTATGTTTGGACCAACGATTAGAGTTACAGCGAAATGGGGTTGAGCTTGTCAGGTGAACACTCTTTTGCCGGATAGTCATCTTTACACATGTCATGTCTTATTGAAGCAGGTTGGACACGTCACATACTGATACCGGTCAGGTATAGTTGTTCGGCTTTCAGCTCCACGTCCAGCTGCCAAGGTGTTGTCAGGTCAAGTGAACTCTGCAATAGAATTACTGTCACCTGACCGAAGTCACGCGTTAGATCACATGACGTGAATGACACTGTAAGAATTTCACAATGTTTTTAGCATTCACGTTATAGTTTCCTTGACAGTAAAGTTTATGGCCCAATGTTTGTATTCATTATTATTACAGAAACCAGCGCCAATACGTTTCTGTGTTTTCTCTGTATCATATTCGAAGTGTATCGTTGTTTATCCTTCAAAATTTATGTCTGATATCTTCTCCGTCATCTGTTAAACATAATGAATTGAATTCTATGTTTGCACAAAACAAACTCGACTGTAAGGTGTAAACTATTTAAAACGTAAATTGAATAACCGCGGCTCTCTGTTAAGTGCTATATTGAGTTTTAGTGATCTTCAAAATGGTGAGAGCAATATTATTACCGTAAAATTGGTACTCCCATATCATAATCAAAGTTCGCCAGCTACTTATGTCGTAAATTTTGAGTGTCATTGCAGACAACCATGGCAACTGTGCGACACGGTAAATGAGTAACAATGTCACGTGACTGCAGTGTTGACGTGCTCATGAATCGGTCACTTCCCCGTAGAGCTGGGATACGTTTACGGTATTACGCTCGTTGTATCGGACGAACAGGAACATACTGCAATATTCCAATATTGTACCGTGGCCTTTGGATCCAGGCTTTATCCAGCCTTCACTGAGAGGGAGACTTTCAGACGCACCCAGCGCTGACGTCCCGAAGACAGCCTGCCATGCAGGTACGGCTTTGTTCTGTAACCAATGCTTAACAATGTCGCATGATTGTTGTGGTTACGTGCTTACGAATTGGCCACTTTGCCCCAGAGCTGGGACACATATACGGTATTGTGTTAGTTACGTATGGGCTTGCATGTTAATGTTTTACTTTTATGAATGATTTTGGTTTTTTTCGTGATGCGGCTTCCGCTTACCGTCACATCAGAAAAAATATATAGGGAAAACGCGTCAAGCCCGTCTGAGAATACATGTGAGTTTACTAGAGTTTTTCATTGTTTGTTACGCACCCGAAATTTGCAATTAAATGGTACAATTTGTGAGTTAGTTCTATGCACTTTATGCTATAATGGGCCGGTAGAGTGATCTCAATAAAATGACACCGACGGCATCCCCATTGAGCATTTAAAACAGTGAACCATTATTATCAAAATTAAAAACAGGGTGACGCCTCCCTTCTGCAAATATCTCGGCAGTGCCGACACCGACCGGTCCCTCAAGCAATACTGTGCCAAACTATACGACCAGCAGACGAGAATTCATACATAAATTGTCATTTGATGTAGAATCGACATTTTTGTTTTCACATTTCTGTTTTGACGCAGGTGCGAAGAGTACACAGATACATAATAGCAATTGCTTATGTCATTTTACACTGATCGACTCCACTGATGACGGAAAACAACACTCTATCAAATTATACAAGCAGCAGGTACGAAATAATATTCTAATTGTCATTTGCTTTGATTTCAACATGTATCTTTTCTAATGTATGTTTTGACAACGCTTCCATGACCAATAAATTTGAAAAAATTTCAAAGGAGATTTAAGTATATCATTACCGTCACCGTGACTTGCTCATTAATTTTTGAGACTCCACGGAACAACATTCCGAGATCCATGTAAATCGAGCTTGGCCAGATCTTTAAGGTTGCGAAATCTCTGATATGTCGGAAAATATTTATCCGCGATTTGACAAATCTATAATACCGTCTATTTTTCGAAGTTGGGGTCGAACTTAGGAAATCGGGCTTGCTCAGATCTGTACAGTGAGGAATGCTCCGACATATATTGGATATTTACCCGCGATTTGAAAAATCTATAGTCTATTGTTGTAGGCCTAAAGAATATATTTCGCGCAAGACCAGACAAAACTTATGATGATGTGCAATCGTTCCTCTGGCCGAGTCCGATCATCAAGTAAAATGTATTACATGTAAAGAATGTATTTCGTGCAAGGCCCTCCCAAACTCCCGATGATATCAGATCGACCCTCTCGACGAAGTCCCAATAGTATATGTATGAAAGTTTCGTGTGGACATTTAATGAAAAAAATGCATTAAATGTAAAAAAATGTATTTCGTGCATGAATAAATCTAATAATGTAAAACATGCAGGATTCTTGGCTCCCGGCCATAGATGCTATTATTGAACAAAGGGAAATTGGGGGAGGGTCACTTTTTAGAAAACAGTTCAAGGGGGAGGGTCACTTTTTATAAACCTACCTTGGGGGAGGGTCACTTTTGACAGAAGCTGATTTTATGGCCAAAACTTTGATTGTCAATGTGATATTTCCTGAATAGGAAATCACCAACAAATACGTACACATTATAGACCGCCATGCACAGTGAATTGACATTTCGGTGAAATTCCAAAATCAAATTTCTTACACAACCATAGACTTGTAACCACTCTAGTCTAATCAAGAACAATAATCTAAATAATAAATGCACAGATTTATCTAATTTTGTACTGAAAAAAATTATTCATAGTTTCATCATAGACCGCAATGCATAGTGAATCAACATTTCAGTGAAATTCCAAAATCAAATTTCTTGCACAATCATGGACTTGTAACCAATCTAGTCTAATCAAGAACAATAATGTAAATAATCAAGCATACATAAATGCACAGATTTATCTAATTTTGTACTGAAAAGAAATTATTCATAGTTTCATCATAGACCGCCATGCATAGTGAATCAACATTTCAGTGAAATTCCAAAATCAAATTTCTTGCACAACCATGGACTTGTAACCACTCTAGTCTAATCAAGAACAATAATGTAAATAATCAAGCATACATAAATGCACAGATTTATCTAATTTTGTACTGAAAAGAAATTATTCATAGTTTCATCATAGACCGCCATGCATAGTGAATCAACATTTCAGTGAAATTCCAAAATCAAATTTCTTACACAACCATGGACTTGTAACCACTCTAGTCTAATCAAGAACATTAATATCAATAATCAAGAGTACACAAATGCAAAGATTTATCTATTTTTGTATTGGAAAAAACTATTCATAGTTTCATCATAGACACCATGGATAGTGAACCAACTTTTTAGATGAAATTCAGAAATCAATTTCTTGTACACAAATGCACATTTTACTTCCCTATTCAAGCAAAGTACATTTGAATACATTATCAAATATATATATAATATACAGATATATTATGTTTTGTTGGGCTAAATTGTCAATAATCTGCCTGATAGACTCCATATATTATGATTTGATATTTTTGGATGAAGCATTAAATCAGCCACATCTTGCCTTCTTATAGTTGCACAAAATATGGTGACCCTCCCTCAAATGTATGAAATACCATATCTCTTCAAAAATTCTTGCGTGATAAATTGCGACTGTCCCTCCAAAAACACCAGCCCTCCCCTGTGTAATTTGTCCCTAACATAACAATTGAACCAATTGTTATGTAAATTAGCTGATACTGTTTTAGTTATTCCTGGGGAGAATACCGCAGTGGTTGGGGGGTCAAGTTTTAGAATGTCGGACAAGGGGGAGGGTCACATTTTAGACAGGAGGATAGGGGGAGGGTCACATTTTACGGTACAGGTGTGCGCGAAATTCCCCCGGCCCACCCCCTGTAATTACTGAAGGCTCCCTAAGAGTAGGCAGAGGTAGTCGGATGGTCAGATCTGTTGGGTGGTAAAATCTCTGATCTACATTGGATATTTACCCATGATTTGACAAAGTATCGTCTAGGATCATAGTTTAAGTCCAAAATCGCTGATATTTATCGGGTTAATATCGGTGATTTCGCAGACCCCGGCTGTCGAGATAAGAGACGTTTTGTGTCGAGTAGTTTCGTCTTCGGAAATTAAGAGTCCTCAAATCGCCCATCCGCCAAACCGGCGATTTTAGGCTATGTCAAGATACAAACCACATTGTGTAGTATCGTCTTGTATCGATATTAGAGTCTCGAAATCCCTTATAAAACAATCATCCTTGAAAGGTCAAAGCATAATTTCTATCTTTGACAGTTTTTATCATTTTATTAGTACCTTGCCTGACTATATTTAGCCACTGTCTTCGAAAAAAACTATTCTGTGGGGAAAAGATAAAGACTAACTCCGTTTTTGTTCTTCCTTGAGTAATTTTTTGCACTCAATTTGCACAACAGTTAATCATTTTTCATGCCACTGAGCACTCGATTAAAAAGTTGTAACGAGCAGAATACCAGTCATAGACAGACAGCCAAGCGCTTATTAGCATAGACACTATCAACCGATCACACAGTACCGGGCGATTCGGAATACGTTGGTAAAAGATGGGCTAAAAATACATGACAATTACCACATACGTAAATTACATGTTGAACTATATATTGTAAAAGATTTATGCTTGGGCCATTTCCTCTCAATTTTTGTCTGACAAGGTGACTGTAACTACTGCGCAGCGGGCTAACCTTCGACCTATAAACATTGGGTGTCTGTAAATGTAGTAACTAGCCATAACGACCAGTAACGACCAGAAACGAGCAGTAACGAGCAATAACGACCTAGAACTACACAGAACGAGCCAATAACGAGCCATAACGAGCCCAAAAAATATGATCTGTCCATACAGCAATCTGCAAGGGCAGTTCCCGCCAATTCTGGAAATTCCGCCCTCTACGACATGTTTGGACATTGTGCGGCTCGTTGCCAGTAATGAGCTGCAGCGTAGCAATTATAGTCAATAACGACAGGAAACAAGCAGTAACGAGCAATAAGGGGCCAGAACTAGATAGAACGAGCAAATAAGGTGCAATAAAGAGCCCCCCAAAAAAGATGTTTTCCCCAATGGATTACTAATGCTGAGGGACAGAAAAGAAATCATAAGACGGGAGGGCTGATGTTTTTCAACATGACGCTGAGGAAAAAATAGTGAATTGTGAACTTCAAACGTGTTTCCATGAAAAATAGTGACGCACATCAATTTACGTGCTCAAAAAAACAAACCATGAACCTTTTAAAGAATAGCTTTATCCTTTGAAAATAATCAAAATAAAATCAAATAAAGTAAACAGTTGCACAAAAACCCTCCCTCCCCACCTCTGGGGACTGATTTTTCCCCCTGTGGTTTTGTAAGGGAAAAATTGTTTATAGTTTATCCCTGGATTGTTGAGGTTTTCGCCCGGAATTCCCATATCAATTTTTAAATCTCACATCTTCACTTCCAAACACCACATTGTATTTGACAAACATTTACAAATGCAAAGACATAGTCAGTATTGTATCACAAAAAGAGTCCATGCTTTTCTCATAGATTGCCATATAGTAGCTCAACAGCTTGAGTAAAATTAGAGCCAAATCATATTTCATGAACACACACGCACTTCGTACCTCCAAATTTCTATAAAATACATATATCAGCTATCAAACATATATCAATGTAGGGATATCACTTGTTTTGTCGAGGAATTTATCGATGGTTTGCCTAACAGACTCCGGATTTAATTTTTAAAATGGGGCCCTCCCCTCATAATCTCTCTCCAGTCCCTTACCATGATCATGGGGAAGGGTCAGAGTTCTGGCAAATGTGGTTTCATGAATGCAAAACGGATACTACTCGCGCTCAAGTTTATGAGCTGTCTTTTTTTATCAACAATACATAAATAAATGTGAATTTTTCTTTTTATTCAAGAAATGTTTATCAGGCTTCACTTGTACGCCACGTGTTTACTGAGCACTGCAGCAGAGGTTTCGAGATTGTACAAAGCATGTCATAGAGGACGGGATTTCAAGGACAGGCGGGAAGTGCAGTTGTAGTTCAATTTATGGACAGATCATTTTTATTTTGCTCTTTATTGCTCGTTATTGGTCATACTTTCTATTTCTAGCTCGTTATTGCTTACTATATGAGCAGTGTTGCACAATTTTTTGGCAATACCAAACGTAATAGAGGGCGTGATTTCTAAGCTTGGCGGGAACTGCACTTGTAGTTTAACTTAGCGACAGATCAAATTTTTTTGGCTCGTTACGGATCGTTATCGGCTCGTTCTGTCCAGTTCTAGGTCGTTATTGCTCATTACTGCTCGTTTCTGGTCGTTACTGATCGTTATGGCTAGTTACCACATTTACAGACACCCATAAACATTGCCACTGCCAGCTGTACTCATGCGCTACATCCGCTATTGCGGATTGCGAAGAGGAAACTGGCGACGATAGTAGCAGAAGCAGTGGAGAAATACAAGAAGATTCAACTTTGTATCATGTAACTTTATATCCATATTTATATAAAGCTGCGACCAACAACCATTCGTGGAGAAGAAATGCCAGCTGGTAATGAAGGAACATGCAAAAAAATCTCTACTGAAAGCCACGCACGACCTGCGACCGGTACAACGCCACTGAAGGTTTCTGAAAGAAAAGTCAGTGAAAATTCGTCCATTTTCTGGTATCGAAAAGAATGACAACATATCCGGCTGGAGAAGATAGGTGGGAATTACCATGACACGCATGCGTGTTCAAATCGGTCATGACCAACTCGAGCGGCGCATAATACTAAAAACCCACGACGAAAATTGAGTCGTACGACCGGTCGTGTAGCGTGCTCATTAAAATCGTTGGTTCATTTTGGGCCACACATATGCATAGATAGCAGCGAGTGTCGACGAAGCTGGAGTCCCGACAACTGAAACATTTCTGGTAGGTGAATTTAAGATTGCTGACATTAGAATGTCACTGGACTGGCGTTTTTTTGTTCATTTGATCTATGACGACAATAACTGCGGATACTCCCTTCATTTCGGTGACCACTCAGATTCATAATAGAGAGGTTTAGTTACACGCAATTACGTGTTCCTCTGATGCGTCGTGCAGTGGCGTACGCGCATCCGTGCTCACGTGTGAATAGAGAGGTCTAGAACTTCCCGATTATTTGCTGCATATTTTTCTCAGAAACATGCGAAATTCGTATATTTTTAAGAAACATGGATTTCGATACGTGAGGACCACTCTTATAGTAGCTTGCTTTACCCTCGAACTACCTTAAATCGGCCGATTTTGTCATTTATGTGGGCTAGAGAATTCTATTTGGAGGCGTCAGACAAAAAGTGGAATGCGCCTACAACATTTCGTTCACGTAAGGAAATTATGGCAAGTATTCCTTGAAGCCATAGTATTCACGTGGTGTCGCCGTCGCTCTCAATCATGACAGAAAAACTATCAAAATTTTGAAAGCTGTCGGATTTAATGCAACATATAATGGAAGAGATGCAACGGAACCAGAGGATCTCAGACCCTGACAGTTCGATTATGTGCACAGACATTGAGGAGCTTGTCTGTTGTGTACGACCTGACATGACTTTTAAACGGTCCGTGATTGGCTAATTCTGATGATATGTTCTCATGAATAATTAATTAACCCCCATCCATACTTCCCCTGTTTCCCGGCGTCATCTGCCAGGGCTTGATATTTGCGTAGGTCGGCAGAGCGGAAATTATTGCTCTGGCTAGCGAGAATGCTCGAAAGTGAAGGACTTAAACTTTTGCTCCAAATTTCCTAAAGGAATACTTCAATCATTCTCTTTTAAAATCAAGAATAAATATCAGGGGTCGCCATGCAAATTTTAGTAAGAGAGAAACAAATGACCAAAGATTTACTGATATTTGAAATTCAAAATGGCCGCCATCCATAATAATATGTGCTATAACTACGGAGAAAGATAAAATTTTCGAAGTTCGAAAAACTAAAACAGTGCAAAGTTTTCTTACGCCAAGAGCTCTAAAATGAACCCCCACACATGGTATATCAGAAAAAAATTATAAAAATTTTAAAGTCTGAATATCTGTCCCTGAGGCGCATTCTACCTTAAATCACACTAAGACTGATCCCATTAGCTCGCGCTGAGCCCGGGGGGGAGGTACTCTCAAATTTTCATACGGGGGTGTGTGGCCCAAGTGTATTGTCAAAAAACAGACTCATTGTTAGGGACTTTTTGTCAAAATCAGACCCATAGTTAGGGAATAATGCAGCGATCAAAAAAGAAAATAAGCCGACCAGTTGTCAAGTAGAATACTAGCAAACAAAAGTATTAAAGGGCCGTGAGCTGCAATGTCATTGAATTTGTTCAAGTTCAAATATTTCCAATAATTTCAGATAATTATTTTATTTCTACCAATAAAGTGATATTACCTAGCACTGTCATGAAAACAATAATTTGTTACCAATCAGCCAGGAATTTTTACATAGTTTAAGTTAATCTTAAATTTCCTTCAATTTTCCAATACTTCACAGATTACACTGAAAATAGAGAATACCTTGTCTCAGTGAAGTACATTCCGTCCCATGAAATCTATTGGATGGACACACGTCGGTCTGTAAAATTCTTATAGGTTTATGCACTGGTTTCACTGTCTGTTTGAAAATTCACATAGGGCGACCACATTTGCGTGTGGCACCACTTTATCATTTATATGGTTAAAACGTACATATGTGCTCACATTCAGAGGCTCATGTAACTTATACTCAGAAAATGTTGTCCTTATATTTAAAAGTAGCCAGGTAATTTAAGAAAGTGGACGGGTGGACTGCGAGGGAGCGAAGCGGCCGAGAGGGGGGGGACGAGAGGGGGATTTCCCCCCTCTCGCAAGGCGAAATGAAATTTTGGACTGGAAATGGTGTTCTCTGGTGGCATCTGAGGTGACATTTGACTAGTTCATTGGAGTGAAACAGTACTTTTGTTGTGTGTCTTAGACGTGACTCACATACAACAAAACAAAAGAACTTGTCATGAATTGGTCATACTTTTCATATGCACTGCAGATTTCATAATGGTACACTTTCACCTAGCAAACATCAAGATATCGCAGACATATATCTCTGATTTATTAAAGTACGACGCCCGAAGGGCGTACTGAAAAATATGAAACATCCTGATATCTCTGATATATATTTTTTCATAAGGCCAGAGAAAAAAAAATCTTGTTCATCGGATTTTTTGGACCAAGTCCCAGGAGCGGCGAGCGAAAATTTTTTTTTTTTTTTTTTTTAGGCCGAAGGTAAACGCGGTTCTCTGGCATTTTTGCAAAGATGCAGACAAGACATGATAATTGTTTCCCTTTTTACCAGAAATATGGTAACTGAATTCAATACTATATTTCCCAACAATAACATAGGCCATTACATTCACAGTTAGTGTTTGCACAACATATTCTGAGCATTTCAACATTCTCTCAGAATAAAATTAAAATGAACAGCAAATCACTGAAATTCAACAATTCAGTATTGTCCTTTAATATTGTCCTGGTGGGACCTAGCATCTGAGTTTTTTCATTTTACTTTGGCCCCATGTTTTGGCCTCTTTACCACTGTCTATATATACACATTTTACACAATGGTCTAACAACACTGTACTGTGATCGGAGTGAAGTTATATAGTCATCATTCAGATCGTACTTTAACATCGACGCAACCATGTGTTTTGTCATTGCCGTAAATTTTTATACTTTCGATGCAATTTTCATTCAATCGGATGCACCGTCCATCTGCTGTCACGATCTTGTTGAACAAATCGCCGAACGTAATATAAGGACAAACACTAAGTAGCGTCTCTGGAACTAACTGTTGGCCATCACGTCGAATGTTGGCAATCAAATTAATACTCATGATCTGACATGTACTAACCTTTACAAAACGAGCAAATTTCTGGCCATATCGACCCACTTTGCGTCGTGATTCGCCAAATTCAGACGTCACAACAACGTGTTGGCGTCAACTAAGTCCGAACACGTATGAAGTCTCATTCAAAATCCCGTGCCCACGAAAACCCGACACAGTGTAGGGCGCCACCAGCGGCAGTACTAAAAATATTTGTAATGCGGAAGTAAGAATTTGCCGTGATCAAAAAAAAAAAAAAAATTTCCAAATATGCCAAAGTAGAAGCGGCGATTCCGATGAACAATTTATTTTTTCTTCCTGGCCTTATATATTTAAGTCATAAGCTGGAAGGGCGTGCTGAAAAATGTCTGATACATTAATGAAGTAATGCACTCAAAGAGCCTACTGAAAAATATTGAACATACAGATATGATATATCTCTGATATATGTATGTCTGATATATTTATTTAGTTAGGTGTGCTGAAAATTACGTCTGATAATTAAAGTTGCGCGCCCGAAGGGCGGGCCAAAAAATGCAACTGAATGATGAAATTTGTGGCTGACGCGATGCATTTTACGCAATTATGAGGCCGTGTCAAAATCCAAAAACACACTGATCCCTATTTGGCATTTCAAAAACATAGTGACCCCTATCACCAAATCAAAAAAAGGGTGACCCCCCCCATGAATCCACCGGCCCCCCGCCCCCTAGGCCGAAGAAACTGACCAGTCCCTTAATTATCATGCATGCAATGTCTTTATTGCCACTGTGCTATAAGCCCACATTTCCACCAGTCAAAAAACAGAAATGGATTTTCACTGTGTAGCCTGAATCATTTTTGAGAATATGCAAAATCACAAACTGCACAGTATATCCTCTGAGCTCGCTTGGCACAGCACATTTCACCTTTCCGGCTATGTGTGACGGGAAGCCATGCCAAGAAAGCCATGCAGACGACAACATATGAATAAATCAAATTCCGATATCATTCACAGCTTCGTACTGTTTTGTAACATTTGAATAAAAGATCGAGGTTTATTTCTGGGGGTTTATTATAACTAAAACTATGGGGATTTTCTGAAAAATAAATGGAACCCTAACCTCAAATTTGTGAATGCCACAAGTAACACCTCCCGCGGCATCTTAAACACCAAACCCCGCCCTGGCAGATAACTTTCAAGGATCAAGACGCACAGGAACTGACGACATTGGTTGCTAAGTAACAGTCTTTTAGTGGGGTCAACCTGGGTCATGTCATTGCTGAGAAGATTCCCCATCGAGAGTCAAGTCACCACATCACCGCATACGCGCATCGCCAATCTCACGGTCGGCGCGGCCGGCCCGATGGATGGGTTGATGATTTTATACCGTTATTCTAATCAATGTAAAAAATTAGAGACGTTCGCTGTGTTTCCGATCCATGTTTAGGGATTTTTCAAATGAAAAGTCGACCCATATTTAGGGATTTTTTCCGCGAAAAAGTGACCTATTCGGGCGGCACATACCCGTTTCACCTTTCTATGGGATACCCTCCCCCCCCCCCGGGGCGCAGAGTGAGATTGGAAATGTAAATTCAACTGAAAGCGAAAAACAGTTCACTGTTCAAAGTAAATGATGTGTTGATAAAAATATTTTAAAGATACCTGTCCTTCCCGTAAGTGTTAGTGGCCTCGCTGGCCTCGTATGTGTTCACAAGAGTAGCATCCTATAGACAATGCTGTAACATTCACTCTATCTAAATGCCTGTAGACGGAATACAACTACCTTTACTCGACCAGACATGAACTGAAAATGCTCACGTGTTTTCATAGATATTGCATTTGTCTGTAAATTTAAACTTTTGCCAATAGTTTAAAGTTTTTTAAGCTGTGATGATCAAGATCATGGACATAATCATGACAGACCAATGACAACGGCCTTTTTATTTACAAATATGAATTCGGTGGAAAAAATGCTGAATGTCTTTGGCTTCTGGCATTGTATCAGCATTTACATAACAAGTGCAATTGATTGGTACAGTGCTTCACACTGTATAGGCCAAAGTGATATCACCATAAAGTAATGAAAGCCATATACGCATTCTTTCAGAAAACCATTTTTATTTTTAAGAACTCAAGTAAAAGATAAACAACATGGCTATTTTTGATAAATCTTTCAAGAAAATAGATTAAAATGAGCCATTGAGAAGGACATAGTTTAAATAGCAATAGAGAGTTAGTATGAGTAGTACGGAGAAATAATGGAGTGTTTTTGTGTAAGAGTAGTAAGGAGAAATTCCTCTGTATGAAAGTGGCTAACCAGTACTGGTCTTGCAAAGTGCCCTTGCTGAGTAATCCTTAAGTGTAATTGACATCACTGCAGAAATCTTTCAATTTTTTTCTTTACAGTTGCATTGTTATCAAATACTTGAAATGAATTTGTTATGGCATGGGCATATGTATTGTATGGTGCAACAAATTGACATGTATATGTATGTATAGAGAGGAGTAAATCAGTGATATTTTGGGTTGGCTGGGCATCAAATAAACTGAACCTGTTTGTCCCACTTTTTCCTCGGGCAGTTCTCAGGCAGCTACGGGTAGTCACGGGCAGTAATTAGTATGACTGCAGTTTTTGATTTAATTCTATTTTACAATGCAATCCAAATTGGTTTGTGGTCACTATAGTATGACTCAAGTACACCACTTTGCATGCAATGGATGTTAGTGTAAATGTGATCAAGGCATGATCCATAGTCTGTTGTTGACTCCTCAATAACTTGTGTGTAGTTGAAGTGCTTTGTCATAAGTTCAGATAGTTGTCTTGTAGATTGTGTTTGCTTTTGTAAGTCAACATTGAAATCACCAATGATCACGGTTGGTAGATTGTACTCAAGTGTATGGATGAGCTGAAGGAGAGCATGTTGTAAGTTTGATGTAGGTGATGATGGTGGATTGTAAACACCAACAATTTGAACTAAACCAAATGTTGTTTTGTGTATTGCAATTACGAAATCTGTATTAAAACAATGCAGTGTCTGTGGGGTAGCTTCAAGAGTGTTTTCTTTGCTGTACATAACCATACCATGATATGGTCTGGTGTTGTTTTGACGGTTTTTATCATCCTGTCTGAAAGGTTGAAGTCTGCTATTTTGAAGTCATCATTGTGATCGCCGTTTGTAGTCTTGATTCACTGCAAATTAGTACATCAGCTGAAGTTAAGCTGAAATCACTAGCAACATCTTGAAAATGGCAATGAAGAGATCTCACATTTTGATAAGTAATAATGAATCTGTTCGATATAATATATGGTAATGTGAAACAGAGTTGTAGCATGGAATGGGTTCTCATGCGTTGCATCTCTTGTGTAACATCAGTGCTAACTGATATTTGATTTTCTTGTAATGTGGTTATGTTGAGACCACTAAGTCTAGTCACTCTGCTTAAAGCAACATAGTGTACATGACACTGATTTCTCTTGCTTGCTGTACTGAAGTCCACAACCACATTGTTAAGTGTATCACCTTGACAACGATGTATTGTTTTGGCACTAGCTGGTCTGAGTGGAAATTGTTTTCTCACAACTTCTGCATTTTTGTGTCTTCCCACTCTAAATTGCCGTGATATCTGTAAAACTGGCGTCCATCTGTGAGATACTTTGTCATGTATTAAATGCCGTTTTTCACGTCGCAGGTTTTTGCCAACACTATCGTCATCAAATAAAATCCATAGAATAGTAACATGATGCAAATCAGGTCCATCGATGTATTTGATTACTCCTGGAGTACCATTTATCAATCCATCATTTACAGACAGATTAATGCAAAGCTCAATACGCTGATTTGTTCCAATTGATAATTTAGAAACTAACCCCATTGTTTTTTGAGCAGGAAGCATGACAACAATACCTAATGTTTTGTGTTTTATGATCTCAGAGACATCGCCAATGACTGTATCAGTAGCAGGTATACATGTTTTTATTCCTGTAAGTCTGTCATATGCTATTGCATTGTGGTCATCAACAAGTCTGTTCTCGCAATAAAGATGTACTGTCGACTCATCAATAGATGAAGTTTTTTTATCAACACTGACTATTCGAGTTTGCAGAACTTTTATGTCATGAGATGTATGCTTTCCCTCACGTATACGGTTGAGTAATTTAGCAAAATTCTGGTCATCTTTTTGCCTCATAATATCTGTTAATTCAAACATTTTGAACAGGTCTTTCCAGATGTT
Source organism: Ptychodera flava (assembly GCF_041260155.1). Classification (NCBI taxonomy): domain Eukaryota; kingdom Metazoa; phylum Hemichordata; class Enteropneusta; family Ptychoderidae; genus Ptychodera; species Ptychodera flava. Next base: position 3,283,757 of record NC_091930.1, on the reverse strand, counting down.
GACAGCCAATGGCCCATAATCATGTTGAAGGTCGTTAAATATCCAACCATCAAAGACAGGTTTTAATTGATATAAGTCGCCAAAGCTAACAACGCTGACACCACCAAAGATTTTATTGTTGGCCATTATCTGTTGTAGTCTGAGATTGATATAATTTAACATACCATTACCAACCATGGAGATTTCATCTATGAATATGACTTTTAAGTTCCTGTATTTTGCTTGTAGAGTATTAAGTCTTTCTGATGTCAGTGGTCTATAATGAAATCTTGGGATGCAGGAATTTGAAAAGCTGAATGAATTGTAGTACCTTAATGTTGTAAGCAGCTTTTCCAGTAGGTGCAACTAGTAATAAGTGTATGTTGTCAGGATTTTCACCAGGAAGATTTGAAAGATATTTTAAAAGTACTTGATACAATGATTTGAGAAGAAGAGATTTCCCTACACCAGCGCCACCTGTTACAAAAATATTAACGGCTCTGTCCTTGTTTTCATCCAATGTACTATGTGATAGAATATTTCTTTTGTTTCTTGTTGAGTTTCTGTAAAAGTGGATATAATTCATTATCAGCCATTCGTGGTTGTTGAAGATCTTCAATAATGGGATTATTTGTACTGATGCCAATGTCCTGTCCAATGTCATATTTAGAATGACTCTCATCACATGGTGCAAACATACTCAATGTGTCACTTGGCCTTGATCCTTCTAAAATGTCTTGATGTTCCTGATGTTGTGTATTTGGAGCAACATTATCAAACATATCAATGGCTGTGTTTTGTACTGCTTCAATAGCTTGATCTAATTCCTGAGCATTTTTATTGTACTCCTTTTCTTTAGAATCTACTTCAAATTTCACTTGCATGTAACGATCATAGTATGTTTTGCACCCTGCAAGGAGTTCATTTTCATTTCGCCAAGGATAAAACAACATTATTAACTCTCTGTAATGATTTTCTTTGTCTTTTTCCCTATGGAAACGAACATATCTAATAACTTTACTTTTGGTGCGTTTTTTATACACAAGGCCACGTATCTGATATATTGTGTTGTTTTCATCATCATCATCCTCTTCATCAGTTTTGTAGAAGTCATCATTATCTTGATAATGATCTTGCGGGTTATCTTTTAACTTTTGAAAACTGTACCATGCTGCCACGTCTGCCAAGCACAATTTCTCAAGGGCTTTTGGGCGCCTCTCATATTTTTTCAAGATGCTATCACTTTCTATGTCAGTAGCATTTGGACGCATGTTTTGTATGTCATCAAGAGGTTTCAATAGGATAACTCTATCATCAGGGGGTGATGTGTTAATAAATGTGAAGCCGCGTGAAGCTCTTCTTAGTCTCATTTGCATAACAAGGTAAACAGCTTCTTGAGCACTAACTTCAACATGATTAAGGAATTTGTTTCCTATATGCCTGACACTTTCTCTGATATCATGACATCCTTCCCTTGCTTCTTCCACAGCCCTACTGAGCAAATTACTCATTCCACGTTGAGCTTTACTAATGTAAGATGCGATGTACATGGCACATGCATATGGATCAAGAATGAATTGAATGTCCATGTTTGCTCTCCAAGCTTTGAGTAGGGTTTCATTGTAGCTGTTAATTCTTATTTCATTTGGTGACCTCTTGAGGAATATTTTGTCTGATGTTAGAGATGACTGTATTGCATTAATATAGGTTTGTTCATCAAGTTGTAGTTTATTTAAGAATTCAGAAAAAGAAAGAGTTTCTCCAAATTGTAAATCAGTAACAACAGTCTTGATATTTTCATAGTGCCTTTGAAGGATCTGTTCTGTGCTTTCATCAGTATCCATTGGCAATGGCTGCAATATCATTGTTCTTGGCATAGGTGGCACAGGAAATCCAAATCTGCAAACACATTGGCCTTTTTTCTTACAGGTTTTTGCATGTCTGTGCATTTGATAATTTATCAATTCAGCGAAGGATTCATTACTGGTATCATTTGAACATGTAATATACTGATCTATGAATTGTGTGATGTCATCATCACTATTTTCACCATATTGTGGTGCATCTTTAATCCATACAAGCATGTGTATATGTGGTGATCCTCTTTGTTGGAATTCCACTCTGTAAAAGTAATCGTGTATTTCACCAATTGGATGATGTGAGCTCATTAGGAAATCATGCATAAATCGTTGAAATGAATAGTCAAAGTGTCGAGCACACGTAACAGGGTCAGATTTTATCAAATCAGATTTTGTATTCCAAGACATGTTCAATACATCGTCATCTGTGTATTCCTTGTTGTGAACTGTCCTTCCAAGAATTTTCAATAGATGTATCCATTTAGATTCTGCTGATGAAAATGACATGAAAAATGTTGGAATACCAAGTTGACGTATCATGGCAAATATATCTTTCTTTGCACTCTCCCAGTATGGTGGTGAACCTCTAAGTGTCTTCAACACTCTGAATCCCTCATCAAGTCGAACAATTTTATCAACATTTTGTGGTGATTGAAGCTCACCAGCTGTTAATTTGCGGCCCTTCAGATTACATTTTCGCAAACATAATGTTGCCTTGTCTTTAATCTGCTTGATTTGTAATTTTTTTAGTTTAAAGAAAATGTTAGGCATCGACTTTGCAACTCTCCTATCTTTGTGTCGAAGTTCCCATTTACACAATGTACTATATAATACAGGGACTATGCGTTTCTTTTGTCTGGGTTGACCACAATATATTGTTGGAAATGAGAGCTCCTCAGAATATTTGTCTTGAAATATTCCTAGTGGTTTATTGTTCTCGCCTGGTGCATAACAAACTGCGCCATCAGAGTCTGTGTGCTGATCATATAAAGGTGATAGCATTGTATCCAGTGTGCCAGCAGGATGATCTTCCAATTTATTTCTTCAGTCCAATTATCATCATCATCATGATCATCATGATCATTACTGTCATCTTGTTTACATGTTTGTTTGTCAGACATGTGAGAATAATCATGATCGTCATTTTCCTCACAAAATTCCTGCCAATTGTGGTTTTCATCCTTTCTGCAAACAACCCAATCTGTAGATATTGTAATCAGTTCTGCTTTATATAAGGGGCTATTTTAACTAACCAATTAGCTGCTTGTAAGACTTTCACTGGTCTGACATTCTCTACCTGATAGGCATGACTATAGCTAATCTTTCTTTTAAATTTGACAGGTATTGTCTGCGATTCATTTAAAGTTCTAGGTAATGTAGAGACAGTAGTTGATACATCAGCTATAACATTGACTATGTTACCTCTGAGACTAACTTGTCTACCTCTTGGCAATTCTCTTATTTGCATGAATGGAATGCGTAAGGCAACAAGTCTTTCTTCTAGTGGATGTAACTGTAACTCGGGGGGAATTAATGGAAATGACATGTTATGCAAAAATGACATGTTATTGGCCACAGAACAAGGAGGCAACTTTGACTCTTTTAAATATGAATAGCAAGTTTTACATAATGGTGCCATATCATTATCTGTAGCCTGAGATGATGCAAAGGTGTTTAACTTTTCTTTAACATTATTGTAGTTCAAAACACTTTCTCTGTACCACAGCTGTTGGCAGCACACACATACAAAATTTGGGCCATCTGAACTGCACCGTGAAAAATTTGTATCAGCTCTTCAATAGATTTGGCAGCACTACATCTTCTGTTGTTTAGTTTGTTTAATCTATCTCTCATTTGCTCTCTCTCTCTATATGATTTATCGGTTCTTTTAATACTTTTAATATTGGCATCTCTGATCTTTTCGCTTTCCCTGAAGACCTGGTCAGTTCTCTTTGTCTTTTAGCATTAGCATTTCTTTCCCTTTCATTTTGTCTGTACTCATCATCACACCGTCTTAATTTCTTCGACTCCCTATTTCTGTTGTTTTCAGTTTGTTTATATACATCATCACTTCTCTTTGTTTTCTTAGCAATTACATTCCTTTGTCTTTCAGTTTGTCTGTACTCATCATCACACCGTCTCAATTTCATTGATGTCCTGTTTCTCTTGTTTTCAGTTTGTTTATACACATCATCAGCTCTCATAGTTTTCTTAGCATTGACATCTCTTTGCCTTTCAGTTTGTCTGTACAGTTCATCAGCTCTCATAGTTTTCTTAGCATTGACATCTCTTTGCCTTTCAGTTTGTCTGTACAGTTCATCAGCTCTCATAGTTTTCTTACATTGACATCTCTTTGCCTTTCAGTTTGTCTGTACAGTTCATCAGCTCTCATAGTTTTCTTAGCATTGACATCTCTTTGCCTTTCAGTTTGTCTGTACAGTTCATCAGCTCTCATAGTTTTCTTAGCATTGACATCTCTTTGCCTTTCAGTTTGTTTATACACATCATCAGCTCTCATAGTTTTCTTAGCATTGACATCTCTTTGCCTTTCAGTTTGTCTGTACAGCTCATCATTTCTCATATTTCTTAGCATTCATATCTCTTTGCCTTTCAGTTTGCCTGTATGCTGGATCAGCTCGTTTATTTTGCTTGGCTGTTAAATCTCTTTGCTTTTCGCTTTGCCTAAACTCTATTTGTTCTCTCTTTTCTCTCTTGGCAATCATGTCTCTCTGTTTCTCTATTTCTCTATAATTTACACAATGTTCATTTTGCGCCATAGAAGATTTCTCTGTTTGTACTGGTCCAAAACTGTTTACATTTATTGCTTGTGACAAATTTTGCTCTGTGCTTTGCAGAAAGTCATAGTGACCACTATCAATTTCTCCTTCAACACGGATTGCATGATACAAAAGATGTATACTTACAGAAGAATTACCAACAGTCTCTAATGGTTCACTTAAAGTGTCAAGATGAACTGCAATATTAATGTTATATGCAAGCGCTGCAGCATTTATTTCAATGTCCCCTCCATAAGTTGCATTACCTGGTTCAGATCTGGACATATACTGCCTATAGTCATCTTGAGAGACAATATGCCATGTTTCATATTCACCTTTAATTGGATCCTCATATCTGTCCCAATGTTCAATTACATAGTCAACAGTATGTACTCTTATTGCATGATGATGATCTTGTGTCCCATAGAGTCCTAGACTTATAGCACGGAACAAGCAATTACCATCACCTTCGACATTGACCTTTGTGTAACATCTGTGAGGAGTCTGCAACTGTCTTTTCGTTGCATGTACAATTTACTTCTTTCATTTTTTGCTTTTATGCTCAGTTTTTTACTCTCATTGTAGTTTTATAGTAACGTTGTGTTATGGGTGTGCTTAATATTATAATAAGTTCTTACAGTCAATTCAAGCACTTGTATAGGAAGAAAAATTAATAATTTGATGATGTTGCTTATTGCTTCCTTGATTTGTCTGATGTTATGAAAAGTGAAACCTTAAAAGTTGAAGTATTGATGAAAGAATGATTGTGTTTGTTGAGATTGTAGACTATGAATGTGTTATTGCTTGTCAATATTGTGCAGTTTAGACGTTGAACCTTTCACTACAAAATTTAGGTCCAACTTTATTGGGGAAGCTGGACCTAGACAGAAAAAAGCAGTTAAAAGGGTTGTCAGTTATAAGTAGACAATGATAGAATGTGGTATGACTGTTCTTGTTTATTATGAAGTAAATGAATGCCAATTTTCAGAAATTGTAGAGAAATGTCAGTCTTCCTTATATATTCAGTACGCTGAAGTAATTCTATTTGATTGCAAATAATCTGCCTGTAAACAATACTCTTGTTTCCTATCAGGAAGTAAATGATAGAGCACTACTTGTGTGCTGTTAAATATTCACGGTATAATTTCACAATGTACACTGAGGAAGACAAAGACAAAACTTTACTACCTTATTTTTTTTCTTCTGCAAGCTAATACTGAATATAATCAATATCAAATCAGTTGTGATCTAAATGCGAAATTAACCACAACAGTGTTTGCTCAAAGTACTGTCAGCAATGTTGTAACCAATGCTTGTTGACTATCAATTTGTGATCTTGAACGCGCCTCTACAGGCAGTCTGTACCGTCTATGGGCAGTCTGTGCCTCTTATAGGCAAGTGATTGTGTTGTACCCCTTTGGGCAAGCTATTGTTTGCGCCTCCTATGGGCAAGTTATTATTGCGCCCTTCCTATGGGCAAGTTATTATGCGCCCTTCCTATGGGCAAGTTTATTATTGCGCCTCCTGTGGGCAAGTTATTGCTGTGCCTCCTATGGGCGAGTAAATTTCACCACGTATATGGCCTCCTGGTATAATCTGTTAAAGAAACAAAAATCAAAGTAAGACATCCATTGCATCCTGTTAAATATACATATTTGTACCGGTGAAAAAATTGGCAAAAAAGATGAATTTGATGTTTTACAACATGTAAAGAACTTATTCCATTTTTTCATGGAAATTATTGACCAACAAGTTCATCATTGATGACACGACACCATTCCTACAAAGGCAAGTTTGCATGACATTGGTCCAGGTATGTCAGACATATCTTTGTGAATGGCCACAAAATATAACATAATGGCTGCCTGATGGCATTGATAGTATCAAAGAACAAATTGAAATCGGTTTGGGCATGTCTGAAATATCTACCTAGATGCCTGAATGCACACACAATGAAAAGCTGCATGGACTAACAAAGAATGGCAAAAGTGAATGAACTCACACAAAAAAATATGTCGATTTAATTGGAATGTCCTAATGAATGCCCTGTGGTGATGTAATCATCAATAGACCACTTCTGCAAATGAAAAAAAACATAACACCAAGGATTAAAATGACCACTGTCATAAATTTTGTTGACTCCATGAAGTGCCATATAATTTACTAGAACAGTGATACAACATTATCGAAAGCTCTGTTAACATTTGTCACACATCTTCCATGTCCAACAATCTCTTCAAATAGCTATCTTAATGTTTTTGATGTGTGTATGACATGTCATTTTGTTTTAATGAAATATAAGGGCAACACACGGATGTAAATCTCATCAAATTAAGTTTATCTTTTAGGACCCATTTAAACCTCATTAGTTCACTCATAGAGTATACTTTTCATGAATAATAAATGAATTCATGGTTTATCATCACTTTGTCCTGTGACATTTCATCACATTACCATTTTGTCCTCATAATGATTCATTCAACACTCAAAGCTGGATAAGAAAGGGCACTAAAATTAATCTGCATATTACTAAACTTGTGTAATTTTTTACAAGCTGTACTTTAGAAAATTGTCAAAATTTACAGGATGGAAAGTCAGGAAATCTCCACACTACACACACACACTAATTGATCAGTTCCTACCAGCCGACAGGCTTTATTGATCTATCAACAATTACAGTGGTGGCCCACTCACAGGATCTTGCAAGCAATATTTGTCTGGAAGTTATGAATATGATGAATAAATGTCATTTTTTCATTATACAAGCCTTCCCACCTATGGGGTGGACCATTTGATATCCTGGGGGGTGGGGGTCTGGAAGATTTTTTGGGGGCATTTTCATTCTTAAAAAAGGAAATACACATAGTTTTGCCTGTTGCTTTGAGGTTCGGCAGCTCCAATTTTTAAGTATTTGTTGGGTCATAAAAGGGGAAATAAAAAGGACAATGTTGTGGAGATGCAGGGAAACTTTGCAGTTTTGATGGGATTCCCCACCCCCTCACTTCAACGGAAGCTGTGTTTGGATTTTAACTCACTTGATCTTCCTGAGAATATTACACTGCCTAGTTCTTTGTCAAATAAACATTTCATATTCCTGCCCACCGCGTAAAAAATGAAACTTTATTAACTTCCCGTAAGTATATCGCGGTTTGTTTAAATGTTGTTGATGACTCAGGGCGATCTTGTCCTGGGAAAACGACGCCTCCGAATTCTCGGAAACTAGCCATGTTGATCAGGGAAGATCTTACCCCATTGATAAAGACGGCAGATAGGTGCGTTTGGTTTTGTTTCTCAGCTTTCGCTCGGAGCCATGCTACGAGTTTGCGCGTTGTCCATGAGAACCGCTCAGCGTAGAGGTGATTGAGTATTACCTTTTAACGTTTTCTGCACAGCGTGATTACATTCACTGTATGCCTAACCTATCAACTGACTGTCCCTTACATTGCTTCTTGTCAGACTCGGTTCACTTCTCGATGCGACAGTAACGTGCAAAAGCCGTTACAGGCTCGGGCGAGACCTTGTTCAGATTCGCGACGATCGTTCCAAAAATAATGACAGTTTAATGTCGTAAAACCTGCCACTTTTGACGGGGGGTGGGGGGGGAGTCCTTTACATGGAGACATTTGATCTCAGTTCGCTTCCTGTTCACATCAGTCTTTTTATTTTATTTTCCGGGATCCTTTCGGAGGCAATCTAATTGGAAAAACGTGTTTACTTTGGCGCCATATTTATTTAGACCGATTTTTTTGTCGAACGCGGTGCAGTCTTGGAAATGAATCGTCAAATACTGCGGGAACCAAGGCTATGCAAATTTATCAAGCGGGAAGTATAGTCTGTATGTCCGTCAAATACGATTTATGACCTTTTTACCGCCTTTGAATATGTTTGGAAGTCTTACATGCACACTTACTTTGTCCAAACATTTGGGGAGAAATCCCTCGTATGTTTGGCGCAATGACTGCAAGATAGTCCTCTGGCTATATGATTGATTATCGTCTTCACACGTAATGCCATGGGAAAGTTATACACATATATGTCTTAATCCCTCTTCCACCTTTCTGCCTCATGACCAAGATACTGATTAAATAATAACACACGCCAGCAAGGGCAAGATCACGATTTGTTGCCCGCCCAAGGGCTGGTGCTCATGACGGTAATATTGATGATGCCCGAGCCGAAGGCGAGGGTATCATCAATATTACCGTCATGAGCACCAGCCCGAGGGCAGGCAACAAATCGTGATCTTGCCCGAGTTTAGCGTGTGTTATTAATTTTATTACACCGAACAGACACTTTTGTTTTCGAAACTTTTTTTTAGAATGCAGTCAAAAAAGCCACAGTGAAACGTTCTATTTGTTGCTCGATCGCAATGTTGCATGAAGTTGAAGGTCAACTTAACGTTTAAAATCGAAGACAGTGTTGTTAATATTTTTCTAAACGTCGTCTACTTCAGGTCGAGCTAATTCCTTGTATCTTTTCAAAAGCTATTGCTTTACAGAAAATACTAAGCAAATGTACGCGATGATGTGGTACGCGCAGAAAGGACGCGCGATATTCCAGAACGTGGTAGCGGCTATATCATGATCAGTGCACGCGACAGGGCTATATCACCTAAGCCATGTTCTATCATTTTTTGTTCTATATCACGTGAGTAAGGCTCAGCCAATCACAGTACCTGGATAATACGTGAGGTGTAATAATGATAAATATAAGTGACCCAATTGTTGTTATCTCAAGTGCGATTTTGATCCAACGTTTCGTACAAAATTTAAATTTTTTACGCCCGTCTTGGGACCAAACTGTAAAAAATGTTGAGTTTTGACCCAAACATTAACGGAAAGCCGTAGAGCTTGTGCTTCGAAGTCCGATTTGTCGAAGGTATTCCTGCACCCAATACAGGGCTGGGGGCCTTCTCGGGCCAGAGTCCTATACTGCTATGGGTTATACAAGCATTGCATCTTCACTGATAAACGTAGTGCACATGGAGGCTTTGAGTCATTTATTGCTTTTAAAACCTGTTTAAAATGACCTTGAACTTTTTGTACAATTGTGAATATCTAACATTGCAAGAGAGAGTGCAAAAAGATTGTTTCTTATGTTTTTTGCGAGCCCGTGTACTCCGAGTGAAATAGACCCTAATTTGATTTTCGACCACAAGCAGGAAAACATGGTTGGACAGCGTCTGAAAAGACGAGCGTGACCTGTTGCCATGATCCTCGAATTTATGTAAACACTTTAAAAACGTGTCAGTCACAATTGCTGAAGCAAACTTTGAGTTTTGTCTTTCATTCCACAAAAGCCTGTATGCCAAGTGTTAGATTGCAGTAGCACTTGATCCCATCTTTTACCGGCATTTTGAAAATCCCAAATAATTGCTTTGTATCCTTTGTGACTTTACTGGCACATGAGCTTTTGACACACAGACACGGAAGATTTGTGAAACTTAAAACAACCCGTGGGTTTCAAAACAAGCCTAGACAAAATATAGACAAGCGAAAGTTTTAATTCATAGATCTTGGGACTTCAAAAGCCTGGCCTAAAAACTTGCATTTTGCAGTGAGATGTTAAAATCGGTCGTAAAAGTATCAAAAATCATCAATAACCTTAAAAAAACCAAGGTGAGCCGAATTTAAGAACGCTGGGACGCGTCACCATGACGTCACATGTTGCTGGAGATCCACATCCCTTGAAGAAGTCGTCGACTAAGTCAACTTTTCAGTTCTTAGAATCCTTGGTTTACAGTAGTACATCTAAAGGTCAAGTCATTCCCGTACACGCCTGGATATCCGACGGCTCAACATGATGCACATGCCCTTCAGCAGAATACAGCGATGGCATTTGAGTGAATGGTATTTGCGTACAGCCATGCTCAAATCACAACGGGTTCGTCAGAGAGTACGAACCAATAAAAGGCCGGTTGGATGCTGATTTGTGAACCGCATCGTCCATCATGCCAGGGCTGTCCTTCTCTCTAGGGTTCGTAACATTTTCAAGACCCTTCAACTCCCGGGGTAATTAAGACATCCAGAGCGGTTTCCCAGGGTCGTTCAAGGTCTTGACGTCATGTAATTTAATTGACAATACGGGCAGGCAATGAGGAAAATGTGATTTATTTGGTCTACCCTTCCAGCATCACGGTGTTACAAGTCAAGATTACTCGACGACCATCAATCTCCCGGGCACCAAACCAATCGATCTCCGACCGGGAGCCTTCAACCTTTCTTGAATGAAACTTTGAACCATTTCCTTTTAAAGTGAAGAATAACAATCGGGGGTGACTCCTTGAAAAATTGGTAAAGAGAAACAAACTCAATATTTACCGACCGATAAAATTCAAAATGGCTGCCATCCTCGTGTTTACGGTGGGGGAATTAAATTGCTATTTTAAAAAGCTTCTTAGGAGCATAATTAGCTTCAAAATTGGACCCCCCCCCAGGAGTGACAGACAAAGGCAGAATCGTAAAGTGTGAGAGTCTAAATATCTGTCCTCAAGGCGCATGCTACCAAACATATAATTTGCTTGAAAGATGTTGTACCTAACCCTCTTTTTCCTTTCCAAAGTTTATAAGTTCATGAATCACGAGCGCGACGATGATGTCAATAATACCGCTTGAAGGCTAGACTGCTTTCATGTGCTCATCTCGTTGTCAAAAGCTAAATCGCACCGATTACAGAGAAGATAAAATTTTTAAAAAGCAGATTTGTATTTTCAAGGTACTGTCCCATAATAGTGCTGAAATTAAGACGTGATGAAACCTACCACAAGACGAGGATGCGCTCAGAAGAGGGATTTGCGCATGCCCATCAGAGGAAAAATCCGGCACTTAGCGGAATGTTCACGGCTGTTAGGCTGGTAGAGTGCCACTAATCTAGCCTAAGAATTGGTAAAATTTGTAAACGACATAGATATTGAACTATTTGCAGATTGCCGTCCAACGTCAGAAATTATGCCCAACTGTTAGTAAAAAAATCTTGTTAATATCACGATGTAAAAAAGGAATAGTATTCGCATCCTTCACCACTCAAATTATCAGCTTCCTTGACACTTCTTTTCCATAAATTGAAGGACAGGTAGGCCAAGTTATGATGAAAAGCGATTTAAGTTTGACGCTAGGGTGAGTATTTGAGCACAGGTGCGTGAAGTTGACAATTAGATTCTTCAAATGTAATGCGAAGGATAATGTCTTTCACAAAAGAAGGGCGCAAGAAATAATTGAATGCATCAAGTTCAAGTTACGGATTATCATGGAAACACACAGTCGCTAAGAATAGCGTCGTGACATTGGATCACGCAGTATTGTACAAGATTCAATATGCAGCTTGAAGATACAACAGGGCTATCTGTCAGTCAAGTTCAAATGTTTGTTTTGCGCTCGGATACCTTCAAGAACGAATGATTGAAAACGCTGCCCGTAGCACTCTAATTATTTACCAATTATTACATATCATCGTGATAACCTCTGTCTTTCAGTCTCTCTCTGTCTCTCTGTCAGTCAGTCAAGGCCTCTCTCTCCTCTCTCTCTCTCTCTCTCTCTCTCTCTCTCTCTCCCCCCCAAACATCCACACGTGCTCGGTACTGACGTAACCGTCATTTTCCTACCAAGAATTGTTATTAAACTTGATTTTCATCGCGATGCAACTATACATTAAGACACGACGTTGGTGCCAGGCAAATAAACAAGGACTTTACCATGGTTAATAAATCAACGATAAAAGGTTTCTATAAATAGCCAGTTAATGAAACTCATATCATTACATTAGTCATGTGATGTGACACAAACAATATCAGTTAACTCTCGACACAGACACAGACAAAGACTCGGACACAAAGACAAATACCGACAAAGACAGACAAAGACAGACACAGACACTGTCCTTTGTCCTCCATCGATGTTATCATGATATATGTCAAGTGCAAGGTGACTATACTGGCCATGTTGGGGAAAAGCTGCATCTGATTTATTATGAACAGACTGCTTTCAGAGGTGTAAAACGCAACAGCTGTCTTAAAACGTTGCTTAATGACTCTAGTTCATCTCATAAAAGACCGCTGAGAACCTAAGCTCAGTAAATCTTGAGGTTGTACATAGAGTTGTACGGATTAAGTATTTCAGAGAAGTCTCCCATGACGAAGGGCACCCAGCTGAGGGGCAATGTCGCCAAGGTGCCTGGCTTGTTTGTTTCGAAAAGATTCGTACAGCGAGCGACCGTGAAGTAATACTAGCAAATTTATCACGAGCGATATAAATTACATTCACACTTGAGTCATCGAGGCAAATGCCACGCCGTTTTTCGTCGTGACACCCTCTTTTAAAAGCGTATAAGAATAGACTTTTCTGGCTCGTTTTGAGCTCATTATCAGTTAGTTTGACAAATGTCCTCGGGGTGTTTTGTCTCTGTTCTTTCAGAAACTCCCTCGTTCGTGCCCGGACAGTTATCAAAGCGTGCAATTATTCTACAGCAAAACCGTATCCCTTCGAGGAGGAACTGAGATCACGCGTCCCCGAAAATAATTTTTTGAAACTCTTTGGAAAGCAAAAAAAACGGTTTTGCGGCAAATGCCTCAGAAAGAGATAACTTAATAGATCTCGATCAACAAAGAACCACTAACGCAATGCGTCTCCGCTTAGATCTTTTTGAAAACTCTTTCGAAATAAAAAAAATCAGTTTTGCTGCAAATGCCTGAGATAGGGATTACTGATGTCGATCAACAAAAGACTATAAACGTTCCGCTACTATCAGGCACGTCTTTGGGAAGCAATAACCTAAATACATACATTAGTTCCATGATTATTTTATTCATGTTGATTGCTTGCTTTTACTGTATAGGCAACTTTGAATTCCAGGAAATAGCTAGACATAGTTGATAAAATCTGATTGGTTATTCTGGATATTTTTGTAATGTCTTTGTTTTTTTATTGTGTGATTACGTCACATCGTCTTTTGTAAGAAACTTTGACGCTGGCTGTCTAACAGTTTTTTTTTTGGTTTTGTTTTGTTTTTCCTTCATAGCAACAATATCTATACTGCCCATTTTATAGAAAGACACGGCAGTCGACCCGGGTAAATCGGTTTTGTTACTGTGACGTTCAATGTCGTTTTTCGGTAATTGAATTATTACACGTATCTCATTTCCGTCGTCAACTGTTAAATTATGAAATGAACCCGACACATGCATGCACCGTCTCGTCACGGTCGAGTCAAATGTTTGTTTAATTAAACTAATGATAGATCCGTGGTTACAAGGCACCATGATTTGATGTGTGGGAAGGGAAAAAACAAGTGCTAAAACATATCAACAGATAAGGTTCCATCAGCACTAACTTTTACTGTAGTTTCCAGTATCATTGTTTTTTCTGTAGAATACAGTTTATTGTTTAACTTCCAAAAACATTTTGCCAAAATTCGTAGTATTCAAGTTGACTTACAGCTAGAGTGCGCCTCAGGATGAAATGTTCGCACTTTCAATTTTTTCTGATCAACGACTTGTTCATTTTGAAGCCCTTTTCTTAAGGTAGTATTCGACCTAATCTTTTGCTCAAATGTCCAAGAGGAACCGTTCAAATATTCTCTTACCAAATCAAAAATGAAAATATCAGGTCTCTGTGCAAAGTTTGGTACCAGAGAAAACAAATTACCAACCATCTACCGATATTTAAAATTCAAAATGGCCGCCATCCCATCTTATCTCTACCGGAAAAAACTGAAACTTTTGACGTTTAAAATACTAAGACGATGATATTTTTTCTTATTAAAAGGGCTTTAAAATGACCCCTCACAAGCGGTAGACCAGAAAAATATTGAAAAAATCGAGGCGCATTCCACCTTATTACATGCACAGGGCCAGGTAATGTGAATTGGGCAGTAAATATGACGATAAAAAGGCAATGTCAGAGGCCACACCTGGAGGAAAGAAATTCATTAACAGATATCCAGGCTCTATGTTTGCCCAGAAGGATTTCAACTGCCCTTTGTTTTTTCTTTACCGACCTAGATAAGGATACTAAATAGTGACAGACAAACTCGTGGTTGAAGAAAATGATAACTGACATAACGCCTTTCATGTTCTAACTGGAGCGATTTGAATTGAGCAGTAAAACATGACGATAAAAAGACACTGACAGAGGCCAACCCTGGAGGAAAGAATTCATTGATAGATATCCAGGCTCTGTATTTTGCCCAGAGGGATTTCAACTGCCTTTTTTCTATATCAACCAGGATAAAGATACTGAATATTTACAGACAACTCGTGGCCGCTGAAGAACATGTTAACTGACATAGCGCATGTCATGTTCTGACTGGGGCGATGCTGCATGTCGTCATCTGTGAGTTTAGGTGATTCATGTTATTTCCCAGCTCATTTGGCAGACAGAGAGAGAGCAGTATTTAAACTGACTTTGCGTAACTCACTACCGTGGTCCAGGAAATCACAATGTCATGAACTAGCGGGACGATAATCGCTCACGTCGAACTGCATGGTGGGAAAGAGTTGTCACTTCTTAAGTTAATTTGTACCTCGAAAGTGGAATACTTTGCTTTTCTCTAGGAGACTTTCTACCATTCTCTTTCAAACTCAAGAATATGCAAATGTTGATACCAGAGCAACAAAGTTCCTCAAAGTCACTGATGTTTGAAATGTTTAAAATGGCAGCCATGCGTACGGTAACTCTACGGGGAAATGTTACATTTTCACTTTTCACAAATTTTATTTAGTCCTATCGCTTCAAAAGGAGCCAACCAAAGTGGTAGATCACAATAAAAAAACATTGTGCAGATTTAGAGTCCGAATATCTTTCCCCGAGGCGCGCTCTACCCTAGGTACACAAATTATGTTAAGTGGCGAGAGGAGCGGAATTAACGCTGCGTTTTCGAGCAGCGTCCGCAAATTTGTAGATGCCAATTACCCGTCGGCTGGGAAAAAAACAATTACGCTGGGGTAGAAGGAAGGCCGTTTGATTTCCATGAAAAACAAGTGCCAAACCTTGAGAGAAAAAAAATCTGCTTGGAGAAAAGATGCGTTCAGAATTTGGTTAAAATTGGAAGAGGCAAATCTGATTACAGAGCCTGTCAGTGCTTACTTAAGTGTATGGTCTGACAACACTGAATATGTCTGACATACACAAAATATGATTAAATGGTACAGGCACGTGGTGGTGTTGAACTAAAACGCATAATAAAGGATTAGGTTTTGTTTATAAGACTCCTCGAAAAATGTATCGATGCAAAAGCATCATCGCAGCTCTTCCAATTATCGCCTAGTCCCCCTCGGACAGTTTGTTTTAATTGCATCCCGCTGTCTTTATTTGTCGCTCTGTTCTGACGGTATGGTTTTTTCTATTCATTAGTTTGTCTGACTGTCCATTTATGTGTCTGTTTCAAGTCTCTCTCTCTCTCTCTTCTCTCTCTCTCTCTCTCTCTCTCTCTCTCATTCACACCACACACTCACACACATTCATGATTCAATTATATCAAATGATCCGTATTACCCATCCAATGATTCACTGTTCCATCCATCCCCGTGCCAATCCATCTTTTTGCTCCCGCTAACCTCATTAACAAGCTATCAACACATAGCCAGGGCTCATTAATCTACGAGGAGGGTCTATATCGATGGTGGTTTTGCGATACCCTCATTATCGCCATCCCAGTATCTCTCCAGAGTGTTATCCATCATAATAAGCTGGGAAATGAACACACCGGTTATGAGCAAGTACCACATAGCGTCATGATTGACTCACACTGATAGGTTTTTTTTCATTCGTGGGGAGATTTTCTGATGAGATAACGGTGTTTGTTTCGAAGTAAGTGAAAGTTTTGGCGGGTGGCGAAGTTTTGTTATTTGGAGCGCCTTTTAATAGAAGCGGCACTACATCTGCAGTTTTCTTCGCGCCAAAACCAATCATGGCCGTTCGAAATACAGATACGCTGATACACTTTGTCAATGACTCCGCCAGTGTGTTCTGTTATTGCGATCATGGTCAACTTAAAAGGGTCAACATCCTCCACATAGAAGGATAATCAGATTTATCAGACTTCTAGATGCGTTTCACATCTTGTCGCCTTTTTAGCGCGCTATTGTCTGAAAGCATTGCGCACTGTGCTGCGAAATATGGATTCGAGGAGTCATTCAAATCACATAATTAAATTTCATGACGGATGATGGAAATTGAAATTACACTAATACGTGTTTTTTTTTATAACTTTCCCGCAATAAATTTTATTTCTGTGTCAACACTCCATCGCCCTAATTTCAATACATGCAAAGCTGCTTACCGCAATATCCAATATCGACTATGTAAGCCTGGAATTCGTAATCTCCTTTTTGTAACAAGTACGTAATTAGTGATATTCAGGAAATGCGATTTTATTTTCAACACGGTATTTGTAGGCGAATTATATTTTGTACTGACTGAATGACGTAAACATATACTTAAGCCCATATAACATTATTTACGTTCGAATCAATATTTTGATTTCAAATATTGGTTGTAACGCTTGCGCCGCTTCTCCGACAAACTAAGAAATGTACACGTAATTGTTCGCATGGCTATGTTCTGCCCGCGTGTAAAACCGGATTACTTTCATATGTGACTACCTCATTACGTGTCTACTAATACCTACATGTACTTATATTTCTACTGCCTACCTTCCACCCCTATATCTTTCCCCTTACCTACCATGAACTTACTGGCTTTGCTGAACCCTTTTCGGCCACAATGAAAAAAATTATCTTGACCAAGGCGGAGAAAGCAACCAATAATAATACCCCACGGCTATTCATCCCTGCGTGATGCATAGCAATCACCTTGCATTCTCTCTTCTGGCCTAGAAATGTGTTGCAGGAATGATGAGCGCCACAGTGGATACAGTTTGGGTTTGTGCATGCAACTAAATATTATGCATACCGGCATACATGCATACCCATCCACCGATCTGTCTACATACATACATACATACATACATACATACGCTTTTGATGGTAACGCATTTTCCAAGCAAAGTCTTTGCCACTGAGTACCAACCATCGAAATTCAGTAGCTTGTCCCACATTATAGGAAACTAAAAAAGTATGTAAATGATCAGACATATTATTATGACGATATCATGAAAATATTACCTGAAACCCTTTCGGAGCACCACAACAGACCCTATACACAAACAATAATAGTAACTATTCATCATTGCTACCAGTGTACCTAGAATATCCATGTCCCCGCGACATCCAGTCTGAAAGGAGGGTACTTCATTTGCATGCATAATTAGGGATTTAGTTCAAATTCGAACAGCGCCCTCTAGCCAGTGAGTGACGGTTATGGCATTTTTCGCCAGAATTTTATCCGCAGATATCTCAGCCTTCGTTTAGCATCCGTCCTGTTTCCAGTTAGCGGCTGAATTGTACTCTTAGTTAGTGTTCGCCGATGATTTTTTATGGGGTTTTATCGATTCGTTTTTGCGTTAGCCTTATTTTCATGGTTTTCGAGCGACCGAAAATGCCGTTCACTAAACACTGCCGCAAAAGCATATCCAAAGTCAAATTCCATGAGAAGTAGGGAGGGGACGTATCCTGAGTAGGTCCATACGATCTGAAAAAATCTCAGTGGCTTAAGCCTCCGTTTTTGAAATAAGTCTCGTTGAAGTTGACTATGCAGCGACGTTCATGTGTTAAATCTAACATGGCGACCTACAGCGCAGCGTGAGTGTACACGTAAACTCTTTCAGCTCTTTCTCGGTCCTCACCGGCTAACTTGGCAGATTTTTTCGGTTCTGTTTATGTTTTCAATGATTGTGACGAGGAAGCAAGACTGCAAGCTTGTGTTACCTCACTGGCCAACACAATCTGCCTGGCTGGCTTCTCGGTAAGTCGTGGACAGTGCAAATGGAAAAAAAAAACACTACGGTGACAGAAGGGCTACGTTTATCACTGTCTGCGGCCGTACACGGATAGTGGTAGAGACCAGTAGACACCCGTCGTACTGACTAGCAGTGCTGTTTCGTTTATGAGTGATTTTTTCCGTTTTCGCATTCTAGTAGCTAGCAAGCATACAAAAACTGTAGGAAATAACATCGACTGCAAAAAATCTCCGTGGATAAATACGGCTACTCTGTATCCCGCACACGAGTACGTGAATATAGATGCGGCTAGAATGATAGCCGGTAAACAGCTGCGCGTTGCGGCCATCCCTGCTAGCATTACCGTGCGTGCTCGAACTACACTGGCACATTTTATAACTCATGTAACTAGCAAAAAAAAAAATTGTTTTTAAAGTATTGATGGTCATAATGTGACATTAATTAAATACTTTATTTATATATAACATCAGTGACCCGAGATTATATGAGTAAACTTTGAAAAAAATGAAAGATTAATCGTGTAACACCCGCGCCGTGTGAACTACAAGTGGTTTGGTCGCGGTAAACAGCGTGGAGTGTACGTAGCGTAACGGGTGTTCATATTACTCATAGACCCTCGAGATCTACGTATACAGCGATATGGTAACTGCATGCCAACATTCAACACTGCCGCAAATACATGTCCATGGTCGCACGGTCATGAAAATTTCACCAAATGTTGATAATAGTTAAATGAATATTTTCTGAAATTTTCGGCTTGGCTTAAGACCTCTAAGGTCATTATCGAGCTGTTTACGAAAAAGGTGAAGTTTACTTCCGCATTTGGCGGGTCGACCTCGCCACCCACTTTGTAGCGATTTAAATAAAATCTTCTCAACTTTTGTGAGTTTACCCAAGGAAAACAGATCATTAGTATGTATGCTACAACTGAAAGCAAAATTATAGTTCTAGCTATTGTACGTTTTGCTGCACGTCGATATTTCAAGACCACCCTGTCGCCGTATTTTATCCCTCACTGCAGTGGCGGTCAGCGTAACGAAAACGAGGCTCTCTAACACGAACTTTTATGCAAATTTCATAGGCTCCTTTCAGACTGATCTACGAGAACGAAAACTATTGCCCAATCTAAAATCCCTAACCCTAATCTATGGCTTTGCCCCGACAAAATTAGGTGCCACGACAAAATTAGCCTATCCAGCCTATGACTCTCGTCGATTGTCACAAAACAATCTTTACGTGGACTATTTTTATGAAATAGTAATAACATTGACACCAGTCAAGTTGTTATTCTTCGTGCAGGACCTCTCGTGTACGCCTGCGTGTACGCTAAGGGATACGCTGTCGGGCCGGACCCACGTGGGTTTTGGAGACAGTGCAGCGTACACAGAAATCTACCCGACCTAGCTAGCTCTGCGTACCGTGCTGTGTGTTTCAGGTGTTACACGGCCCCACCACATCTAATGGATGAATTCTACAGAGGAGCCAGCGTAGCTGACATTGGCGCACGCCAAGAAAACATTTAATCACAGAACAGTGAAGCGTAAAGTAATGGATTCTTTCAATCATGCTACAGACTTTTTAAGGTTTGTGACAGAGGGCCTTGTCCAGGATGTTGTCTGCCTTCTTACAATGAAGCAACTACAGCTGTCATCTCTGAACAGTCGACCCCAAGACTCACTTTATAATGAGCCAACAAACGTGCGCCAGAAAATCTCAAAAGCCGTTGCTCAAAAAATATGGGTTTAAATGAATACAAAGTATTTGGAAGACCTCATTAGACTAGATGAAAGATGTGATGATGTAGATGATAGTGGCGGGGGCCGTGTAACGCCCGAAACACACAGCAGGGTATGCAGGGCAAGAGCCGACCGTACAAATCTATGCCATGAAAAAGTCAAGTTCGGAACTACAGCTCCCAGTCGCGATCGAGTCACAGTCGCGCTCCTTCTCAATTCTTTTGATGCATGTACCGTACTATTCACTTTCTCAACCGTAAACTCAAAGCGTCCAAGTCAAATCGTGGTATCGAACAAAGGTGCATACATCAAATCACGACATAGAATCAACACATCACACACAAATTACTTTGAATTACTTACCGACACCACACCGACAGTCCATCAAAATCACGCTTCAGAATTTGTACAGCAAAAAGCCGGATAAGCGTACTCACAGCACAGAAAGGCTGTGGAGACAAGCGAAGAACTATGTGCTCGTTATGATACGACGGTATAACTTGATTTACGCGACGATGGCGGGGAGACGAAATGTACAAGTACAGTATAAAGTGCAGTAAGACTGGCTTTATGCCGCTAGGGTTTGTGGGTAAAATGTATCAGACATGCCGCTGTCAATACATACTTTTTTGAAAAAGATAAATTCATTACAACAAAGTGAAAAAACAAAACAAAACAAAACACATCTACATAACTGTGAATGTGTCAAGCGTTTGAACAAATTTAATCAATTAATTCTGTCAATACATACCTATTGAAGATGCCGTTGTAAAGCGCCCTCAACAGAAGGTTTGGTAATGCCTTTTTTTTATTTCACTGACAAC
Organism: Ptychodera flava; assembly: GCF_041260155.1. Lineage (NCBI taxonomy): Eukaryota > Metazoa > Hemichordata > Enteropneusta > Ptychoderidae > Ptychodera > Ptychodera flava. The sequence goes on along the minus strand of NC_091930.1, from coordinate 3,262,731 downwards.
AAAACCCCCATCAAATTAATTTCAGTTATGCCCATTTACCTAATTATGTATCCATATCGTACATTGATTGAACAGGTAATGTCATTGCACTGTTGCAACAGCCTACAAACGTTAACTTCACTCAGACCATTCATTTGTAAGTTATAACAAGTTTTAATAAAATACATATTTATGCAAATGAGGCTTAATTATGCAAGCCACACCCACCAAAAACTAATCAGTTCTTGCCATTTGCTAACTGAATCTATGTACCAGATTTGATTCTGATCTGATCAGCCGTTTTGAGATATCGGACCAACAGACAGACAGACAGACAGACAGACAGACAGACAGACAGACAGACAGACAGACAGACAGACAGACAGACATCGCTGCGACATATGCTCACGTGTGTGAACACGTGAGCAAAAATGATCCTGAGGTGGAACAGTTCATGCGACTTGAAAAATTGTGTTACTTATCAAGAAGTCGAAATAAAATCGCAACACGCGTACCAGTGTAGGATACAAAATTGAGCAAACCAGAAAATCAAGGTGTTCTAATTCAACTTTTGAGATTGCAGAAACTGGCAATAGTCTTTCTCTTGTTAAAATATTGAAGAAATGTCAATTGTTCATAGATATTTGATGAGCCATAGTTCGGAAATAGACAAATTGTCCTCTACTGCTCCCAGAAAATGGCAAATCCTGCAGTATGTGAAACAATACTGGACCACTCAGCTGAATCCCTACCTTGGTTGTACCGGTATTTCGTGAAGCATTGCAGTGTGATTTTGGATGGCAGGGAAAGACACTAAGGGTTGTCCGATTGCCCGGGGCAAGTGAAAGTCACGTACTATTCGGGCAAGTGAACCTCTGATGCCACTTGCCCGACGGGACAAGTGAAAAAAAAATAATTACCTAGAAATCAAATTCACGAGAGCGATTTTCTGGCGAGGGAACACAGTATCATATTATGTCATTGTGAACATTTCCATAAGATTTTTTCATAAAATTGCATGAAGAATTGATGAAAAGAATCATAATCGCTTCCAATAAAACGCAATTCAAACAATACCACCGGTTAAATACTGTACGCTGATTTTGCATATGAAAAAGCTGTTCATTTCAGCTGGTGGAGAGTACGTTCACCAAAGTTCATTGCATTGACTGTGAGGTTACGGTGTCTCACAATATGTCGATACGGTAAAAAAAAGAAACACACAGCTGTTTTTGTGCTTTGTATGAGCGTTTATAATAAGGTTAAAATAAAAGTCTAGTGGTGAAAAATCACCACAAAAAATGAGACTTTTACTAAAACGTACTCTTCAATGTTAACTTGTTGAGTGACAGTGAGTGAGTGGCATCGTGGCAAGACCGCATGCAATGAAAGTCATGAGCAAGCTTTGGTGTCAACGGGTCCTGTCTTTGAATTTTCAATGAACACTGACTTAATTTTCAGGTCAATAAGCCAAAAGTTACTTGTCCGTGGCGACCAACCTCTCTTTTTGTGAATTTTCCCATTCTAAAACGACTGTCAAGAAGCAATTGGAGCGAGATTGACATCGACAAATTCAGCTTGCAAAATACATTGAAAAACACTGACGCCTTAGGTTGTTGGTTTAAATTCTATTTAGTCTGCGCATGAGCATTAAAGACCACCTAGGTTATGAGAAAAACATAGGATACTGGTATAGTGCAATTGTTAATCCAAACTTCATAGGGCTGGTGTATGATATAAGCGCAGTAAAAACATGACAAAGAAGTACATTATTTTACAGAAGCTTCAAAACATACCTTTAGAGCTACAGATTTTTTTCTTTCAGTATAGATAAGTTAAAACTTTTAACTGCAAAATACCTTGAAGGTACAATTGAAATGGCTGTTATTATAGGAATTGTAAGAATTTTTTCTATGAATATGAAAGCCCCAATAGCTGTAAATCTTGAAATTTGTTGATCTAAAAAAGGCTTCCAATTTTCTGTTTTTTTCTTTAAATTCTACCTATTTACAGGATATAGTCTTTCACTGCTTTACAAAACATTCTTTATTGAAAAATTGGACAAGTAAATTTACATTGTAACCATTATTTTGATTGCCCGCCATACTACAAAGAAAACAAAGCATATGTGTCCCAGTTGAAAATATGAACACTATGCATTACATTGGACTACTCTGTTGTTTCCGTGAATATTCAAATGATATATGCACGGTGTACACTGTTTTTGCTATATTTGCATGGGGTGCCATTTTACGTTTGGGCACACATTTATTATTTTTCTTGTTCAAAATTGCACATGCAGTCTCACTGGGCAGTTAACAATACTTTTATTCCAACCCCTCAAAGAGCACATTCCAAAAACTTGTTTTAGTTCAGAAGTAAAATCACGTAAAGAATGCTAAAAGATACAGCTAGTGGGGCTCTAATAATTAATTGAATATACATGAGCCGTCCTGCACTCTTAGAAGTGTGAGGAGAACCCTATGAGAATGTCTGACATTTTCTCATGATAACATGATAATTTTCAAAATAAAGTGGGTGAAATGAAAAACCGATGTTTTAGCTTTTTTCAAACACGTAAATTATACTGGGCAAGTGGTTTTCCAATTCGGACAAGTGAACTGAACCCCCACTTGCCCGAAGGGCAAGTGGATAAAAAAATAAGTGTCTTTCCCTGGATAGGATAAAAGTGGTTGATTTTATCACATAATTCCTCTACTTAATTGAATACTGTAACTTTTGATCATAGTTTTATATTGTTTGAGCGTCGTTGCCATATCTTTAAGTTGCATTATCTATTTCACAGCATTAGAAAGGCGGTATGGACGACAATGGTTTGCCGGGCAACTTCGAAGACATCAACGATCTATACGAGCGTCTGCAGTGTCCGGTGTGTTTTGAACGATATGTCAGGCCGAAGAGATTGCCAAGTTGTCGCCATACCTTCTGCCAAGACTGTCTCCAAGGATGCCTATACGGTCGTTCTCTGAAATGCCCACTTTGCCGGAGAGATGGCTTCCAACACGTCCAGGATAACGATGTCAGCACACTTCCCGACGACCACGAGGCAGTATCTCTCCTGGAAGAGGTCGCAAGGAGGGAACGTCTTGAGGTTGTTCCACCACAGACGGCGACAGATACAAATACTCCAGAGGAAGGTCCTGAAGATAATTCTACCGACAGAACAGCTGGGTATCAGACTTTTGAAATTCCAGGGGTTCGAGAAACAACACAAACGGTTTTGCTTCTGAGGTCATGGCAGAAGATCAGCGAAACTTCGACTCTTTCCCTGATCAGCACACCTGTCCAATATGTGAGTTTCCGTTTCCGGATTTGGACACCCTTGCAGTACACGTCACGATGTGTGTCCCCGACTCTCTCCCGAGGTTTGTATGCCCTCGATGCGAGCAGCATTTCCCTCGTTTGGAATTATTACAATTTCACGTTGATGAATGTATTCCGGATAATACAGCATTCCATCAAACACGGAGGAATCACAGAAGACATCGATATGAAAGGTTTCCAGGTCACTGGGGAGATCAACGACGATGGTCAAGAAGGCGTGGATCGAACCGACCGGGGCATCGTGAAGCTACACCCTTTCTTAACAACCCAAGCAGAACCAGTGGTGGTCGGGGATCATCAATACAAAGAGACCCGCACAGTTACAGGGCTGGTGAAGAATTGGACACCATGGAGACATCAACGACATCCCTGAACTCAACAAATGTAAGCGTTCCAATTAAATCTCATGGTGGAAAAACAGATACTAAAACTACAATAAAAAAATTAGGGAATACCAAGTCTGAATTTAAATGCATAATGTGCAAGGCAACATTTGATAGTCCATTTATACTTGTAGTTCATACCGAGTCTTGCAAGGGTGAGCAGAAAGAATGTTCCTCCGCGGAAGAATACAGTGAACGAACAGACAAGTATCAAGTCGCGGCTGATCAGCAGACAGCTCCTGCCAATGTAGAGTCACGTGATGGAGAAGAGACGACGGGTGACAACTGTGGGAGTCTTCTCATCTGTAAAAACTGCGCAGAGATATTTTCTGACGACGTTGCTCTCAGTAATCACGACAAATTGTGTATTGGTCCACAGTGTGCCTTGATGTAAAACATCGTGTTAGTGACACTGGGCGTATTGCTGCCACATTTAAACACGATGAATTGGTTGGGAGGGGGGGTAACTTGTATGCATATCAAGTAAATTCAGTTTTGAACCGATCAATTTGTAATAGAACTTGGTCTGGAGTGCTACTGGGAGACAGGCTTTGATATCTTTTGCAGATACAGTAAGATTATCGGGAGTTTTCTGATACATTTGAAAAAAGTCAACTTAGGAAAATGCATACCAAATTCAAGGCTATCCAATTCAAATTATTTTTAAGGAAATTCCCTTTAGAAAATGAGAGAGAAACCTGCTTAAGAAACGATGTTGCCCCCCCCCTCCAAAAACAAATACCTTGGTGTCGTATCTACATAATGAGTAGACTTGCCTGCTTTATTTTATATTTACGAAGATCACATGAGAGGTAATACTGCAATATCTTGTTTATTTAAATTTGCTGATGACATGGCTCTCGTTGGGTTACATAAAAAGGGAGATTCTCTTGCCGAATATTTCCAGAATTTTAAAAAACCGGTGCAAGGATAGATTTTTAGGTATGAATATTGGTAAAACAAAAGAGCTTGTAATTGGTAGTAAATAAAGTTTGCCCGGATTTTACTCCCTTGAAGTCGTTTCATGAAAAACCTCATATTCCATGAAGATACTGTATAGCGAAACAGTACCAAGAAAGATTACACATTCCCAAGAAACTCAAAACGTTCAATGTGAGTCAAAATATTTTACAAATGGTGTACAGATCCCTCATTGAGTGTTAAACCTATAATATCATTTTGTGGTACGGTAATTTGACTTTCAAAAAACAGAGGTATTAACTTTCTCGTATTGTGAGGATGACAGAAAAATTATTGAGCGTCGTCAAAATTCTGTTGTAGACATTTACCATTCGGCAGTGAAAAGTCAATGATTCTAATCACCCTCTTCATGGTTACTTCCAGAAGCTCCCGTCAGGGAGACGTTTTCGGGTTCCTCGTGCAAAGAAAAACCTCTTCAAAAAGTCATTTCTTCCAACAGCAGTTTCAATTTTAAACTCAAACTTGTTTCAAACTTCCATTTTGATTGCATCTGTTTGCAAGTGTCTAAATTTTTATTTCTTTGTTGCTGTTTTGTTGTGTGTGTTTAAATGTCGATCTTTTTACTGCATACTAGTGTCCAATTGTATAGAATGCTAATGCCATCTTTATTGTTATAATCTGTATTTGATGAGCCTGAAGGCAAATTTGTACATGTACATCTGTGGATAATAAAGTAATGAATATTCTTGAGGGGATACTCCAAATATTTTCATACGCGGTGTTTAGGAAGGTTGTTTATCGAACACAAATATTATTAATCAAAACAGCAGGATCTCAATTGTAAGTAGATTTGCATACAAAATGAATATTCTCCAGAGAAACAGTTTGTGTCTTACCGGCACGGGTGCGTTTTACGAATTTATGTACAACTTAAAGAAGGAACATGATAATTTCACGTCATGGGTTTGTAACGTGTCACGGTGACTTTTAAATATTGGTTGTAATATGCAAATTGAAGATAAAGAACTGTATTTATGTTTATTATTGGATACATTATTTTATCTTTAACTCGTGTCTATCGCAGTATTGAAACCACCCCTTGTACGTGTTGTCTAAAAAAAACAAGAGTTCGATAATATCAGGAGCACGGGCGAGAGAGGGCGCTGCCAGCTCACCCTCTTTCGATACGTGACTTCTGTAAGTATGACAAAATGGGTGTTAACATGGAGACTGAGAGTCTCTGCTCTGTCTGTATCCTCGAAGACCTCTGACGGGGCAATATCCCGATGGATGAAATTGAGACCTGTAATAATACCGTCCACTTTCTTCAGAATAATCTTCCTCGTGATGTATGGCACTCGCCCACACTCTCACCTTTTGAATCGAACCTTAGCACCTTTTTAAGTTGGCTGTCATTTAATATTTTCTATAATTTTTGGAGGGAGGGATGGTGTAAGCTTACCAGATGAGTTGATATGTAAAGAGTTGTTTTTGCTGATTTTTTAAAATAACTACACCACTACACCGTTAGGCCAAAGTAATTAAATTGCTTTGCGTCCACTCTAAATGGGAAAAGGTACGCGTCTAAGCGGCTGAAAAACACACACAAGAAAATTAACACAATGTAATTTGATTGCAGCAAATAAAAAATTGTAACAAAATTTTCGTTCAGAAAAGCTAAGCGGCCATGTCCTACAATTTCATATTCAAATACACTGTGTGTGTTTTTCATGAAAACCTTAAAAACCTAAGCGGGTTGGGACGCAAAACAAAAAAATTAATTACTTTGGCCTTATTTATTTCAGCTGAAATCTTTTAGTTGGTCCTTTTGCATGTTTGAAATAACAGTGTAACTTTCCATGCAGAGTCTTTGATCACTTGAATCATGGTGGATACAGACGCTTTATAAATAAATTATATAAATAAATTATTATTGTCATTATTATTATTATTATTTCTAGAGTGTCACTCAAGATGAGCTGAATTTGGCTGTTTCCCTATGGATGGAGTAGTGAAATCTCCCATTGTTATTTATACCGCCCTTGTCACCTTTGTTAAGACGACAGATTGATTTCATTGGCTTTGTATGTGCTTGGTGGGAGTATTCCAGAAATAACGATACGATTCACAAGTTCTGCGGTCAGAGGCAAAATTACGTCAAATGCAGATTTGCAAAACTCATTTGGTGGTCCATCTGGAGCTGGAGCTTTGCCTTGTTTTAATTTTTTCAGCAATCTAAATACTTTGTCCTCTGTTCCTTCCGTATGCTACTCAATTCATTGCCATTACCATACTGGGACTCAGTTTGCCTTTAAAACTGATCAGTATCTCCTTCAACACTACATCTCATGAGTTAGTGACACGTATGCAAATGAGTGAAGTAAACCTACCTTAGACTCAATGCCGGTGTCCTTGGTGGTGGCGCTAATCTTAAAATCACCACTAAAACTCAGAGAAAGACAAACACAAACTATTTGTTGCTGTTCATAAATAAACTGTTTACTTTTCTTGCATTGATAAAAATATTTCCATACATGCAATCAGTGCAGTACAGAGATTGGGAGATTTTGCAAATTCATGTCTGAATATCATGTGAAATGCACACAAACCTTGACACAGGTCTGTTTATGAAATGAACATCTCTGGACATTATGCAAAATTTGCATGGGGCAAGGTTTCTATGAATTTCCTTGGAAGTTATGCAGGAAATGTGTGTTTTGGACAAACTTGACATTCAAAGTATTGATATCATACATTTCAGTCTTTCTGTTACACTGTTACAAAATGACGCCATACAACAACAACTACATTCTGGTGCAGTTTTTCTGAAAAAGGTTTAAAAAAGACTGATGGCTTTCATTTTGGGGGGTGCATTCTACAGTCGTCAGAACTGCGCTCAAAGTTTGTATGGGACCCAAATGACTAATGGAAACACTGTATCCAAGGTACGATGGTGATTGATGAAAGTTAAAACATGTCTGTCATAATCTACATCGTATAATTTAAATGTTGCAGCTATGATGATGAGGTGCATCTAGATATCGTGCATGAAATACATTGTTTGTGAACAAGAAACTCGCACAGGTGCAGTTCCGACGACTCTTTCCCTTTAATTTGGCACCATAATGATGGTATTTCACATTTCTTGGTGCAGAACTCTGTCATGCAACGACTGCATCCCTGTACTATGGCTTCATAAAAATGTCACTTTAATATTAGGTCATAAGCCACGTAGCTTTCTTCTCCCAAATTGCAAATTCAAGCATTTTCACAGAGGCAGCTGGGATTGCTGCCATGTTTGGCTTGATTAGCCATCAGCATCAATGAGAAAATCTGTGTTTCAGTCAACAAACCAGATCAGGAGTGGCTTTGGCCATATGGCAGCCGTAAATTCTTCACAACTTGTGTGTGTAGATCTTTGTAATACGCACTACAGATAGGTTAGGTATTTATCAATGTGGGAACAAAACGGCATCCATAGCTGCTTTGCTTAACAGATTGTAACTTCAAGATTTCAATATAATATCACAACTGCAGGATGAAGGAAGGGGTATAAGGTTTGTCCTATTTTGCTGAATATGTGCAATCTCACAACTTGATTCAACAACACTGTCTGCAGAGCGGACATCATTGAGTGAAAACATTCAGAACTGAGCAGACCAGCTTGTCAGCACAGCACTCACTGATCTTTTCCTGCCAGTGTTTTCAGTATAATATGTCACCATATGGCCAAGCTGTTGAAAGCTGTACACATAAACAGTACATTCCCATGTAAACTACCAGTATTTTGACAGACCTGACCATATGAAGACCCCCCCCAAGGCAATACATAAACATAATTTCACTGATTTGTCTCGTCAAGACATAAGCAAATAGAGTGAGTTCGACAGACATGATCTGCTGGAGATAGTGTGCATCACAGCAATGTGTACCGTATCAATTTTCTGAGTTGAATGATTTTTAATCTAATTTTGAAGAACTTGACTAAAAAATGGTTAAAAGAACAAAAAGATTGTTTCTGTGTCTCTTAGCTTATAAATATGAATAAGGTTTAAGACAAGAATAAAGTCATTGAAACTTGACATGCAGCACAAATGAAATTGTCATTGACATGTTCATTCTTATTCGTCACTTTCAAAATTGCTGTCAAGTGACATGTATCTTCTTGATGTGCCGTTGTATTTCAATGGCGCTGACCTGGAGAGGCCATAAACCGCCGATAATACCGGCTTGAATGGCGACACCATACGCTACCGCGAGCTCCGGATCTATAGCCACATTTGGGTCTTTGCCGAAGTAGTTCCGTATCAATTGCCGTACTTTAGGAATCCGCGTTGACCCGCCCACCAACACGATCTCGTCCACTTCCTTCGTGGGCATTTCCGCTTCTTGTAAGACGACCTGAATTGGTTGCAAGACTTTCAGGAATAAATCTGAGTTTAGTTCCTCAAACGTCTCTCTAGTGAAATTGTCTCGGAAAACAGCGTCCTTTCCTAATGACTGAAGATTGATGTCAATCCAAGATGAAATTCCTGAGGTGAGGTTTAATTTTGCTTCTTCTACCAGCAATCTTAACTTTTGCAAATCTTCAGGATTGTTCAACATTTTGTTAAACTTCTTTTCTATCAACTTTAAGAAGTGCGCCATCACTCTCTGGTTGAAGTCTTGGCCTCCGAGACGATTGTTGCCTGCAAACAGAAAATATGCAAATGATATACTTTTCACATTCATCTCTTGAGGCTTGTGGCCTACACTACTAAAGAGCTACGTTAATGATGATAACTTTGATAGCAATACAGTATTTTGTGCCTCACAGTTGAAAATCTTAAAGCTTTGCTTTTGGAATGGTTAGGGACCATGAAGTCCAACACAGGTGGTGGCCCCATTCAGACCGGTAATAGCACTTGTCCACCAATCATGCTTGATGATTTGCTGGTCCAACATACATTCTTTATCATATAAATGAATCAAAATTCACAAGTGCATTTGGCCAATGGAAATTGCACTTTAACTGATAAAAGCAAATATATGTTGGTGGTCTCAAACTTTATACCACTGAATTCGGTAACCCTTGAATATGACTTTCACACACATTGTGCAGTGGCCTATGATAACTGTTCAATATTGAGTTCAAACATATTTGACAAGTACATGTATATCCTTTTTGATGATATCCATTTTCGTACTAGTTTTTAAGGATCTGACTTGCTTTCAAACGAAATCTTCCAATTATTTTTCTTTTCACAAAAAATTGCAGGTATTCTCATTCAGTCAGGAACTATTCTTTTACAATAGAGAAAACAGGTCATTTCTTAGGACAACAAAATCTCACACATGGAAATCCTAGTTGCTGGCTAAACCAGCTGAAAAGGGATACTGACTGAAAAGTGATCCTGTAGGCTGTGTTTTACTCACTGTGTGCCAACTTCCAGTATCTATATTTGCCTGCTTACAAGACAGTATGATGTGGGGGCACACACACGCTACTAGAATTCACAAATGAAACACACTGGATGTGACATTAACAATCAAGTCATAACTATGAACACGCTCAGTCAATGCTGGTAGCTTTCTATATAAGCCTATGCAATGTTTGAATGTTACTCATGGCACACGTTGCAGTCATGAATATTCATGACCCTGCAGAAATGTGCAGTGGTACTAGTGCAACCTCTCATTGACCGCTGCACTAGTGTTGAACTACACAGCTAACCCTGCCTGGTCCAGTGATTTAATTAGCTGAAAATATCCACATTTGCAAACAAGGTTCACAATATGTACTAACCTGCCATTGCCATGGTTACAAACATGCCACCTTGTACACTGAGCAGCGACACATCAAGGGTCCCTCCTCCGAGGTCGACAACCAGGACATTACTGACGCCGTCTTTCTTGTGGAGACCGTACGCCAATGCAGCGGCCGTGGGTTCATTGATCACTCGCAGAACATCAATACCTGATGACAAAATCCATCAACAAATTAATTCTTTTGACTACTGGTGGCATTGTTTAAAGCGCAGTGGTCGTCGCGCTGCGCGTGCACGATTTTTTTGTTGATAAACATGAATTTTTGTAAACATAAGGCTTCTCAACTTCAATCGGAGTGAGATGGAAGCGCCTCTGTAAGACTCAACATCATGCAATAGTAGGGCCTAATATATTAAGATCGGAAACGAACTTTAGTGGTGTATTTCTATCTATAAACTCATGTAAGGCTACAAACATTGAGACACAACACTCGGCACATGCAGTCACAGTGAACAAATGGGTTTGATCACACGCGGTCATGCTGGTTGTGCACAATGCTATGTACAGCACAGTAAAAATACATCACTAAAATGATCAACATTGTATATATATGTAGACCAGCAACAAGCACAATGCCTAACACAAAAATTACACTCAAGACCATGATCGGCAAGCCAGAGCAGGACACGGGAGATGCTGGTGCTTTGATAAGGGAGTAGGTCACCATGTTGACGTACACGGATATAAGAGAATCCGGTCCCACAACCTACCGGCCCCGCGACGACTTGGCCCACGACCCACTGTTGATCACCATTTCTAACTTCTTCTAGTAATACGTGGCAAGAAATAGTCAAATGACAGGAAACAATAGACAAAACGAGCGAGTTTTCGCGGCATTTGGCAGGAAAATTGCACAGTATAGCTACACATAGGGACGTATCGAGAGATCCTGTGCACGGTCATGGCAGTGATCCAACGGCTAGCTATAGTGTTGGCCTATCGGTGCTACGGAAACTTCGTTGTTGTACTTCCTGTCATGATTGCCGGGTAGGTCTGAGTCCCCTTTCAAATGAGTTAACCCCCACATAGCAAGAAGACCTATGAAAGTTCCTTCGCTTGACTTGATACCTGTGCTCGGAATTCTCGTTTGCATCCTTAAACAGGGTAAACTTCGTAGTGGAGTTGGATTCTCCACAGCCGAGTGAAGCGCGCCATATACCCGATTCTCTTGACACGGACGTTCATGCAGACCACGGAACATATGCTTCTTGCTGCAGCGGGCATTGCTCTGACAGCTGTAGATTTCTGTAGCTTGCGTTATTGTCAATTGTACTCCTGTTGGGCCTCTTGAAATGAAATGACTACAGCCCGGTCATCGATAGTCTGTTTGTATATACACGCGTACAGGTAAGTGTTTAGCTCCATGGCCGAGCGATAACAGTAGCCCCGCCCCATTCAACGATTCAAGAAAATCATGATCAAATGTGATCTCAATCCAGCGTGTAAATACTAGATTTGGTAAGTTGGTATGCTTGTAACAGATCGGCTGCCATTTTAACAAGCGGCAATATCGCAAACATTATAATCAACCCGTAACGTATAGTGCGGCATTCTTGGATATGTTGACAACAGGGGGACCCCCTCACGAGCATGCGCAGCGCGACGACCACTGCGCTTTAAGTTACTGGTACTTTCTCAAATCATGGTTTAAAAAACACCAAGAGTTATGGTTACACATGTGTCTATGAGCTGAGGTCACTCACATTTTAGTTAAAGGGGCAGTAGCTGTAACTTTTGATGAATTCCACATTTTTTTTGTTTTTGATGTCAACTACAGTTTCTTACTCTACTCCCCAAAGCATGTTGAGATGCACGGTATTCAGCTTGTCAACTAATTAAAAACTCAGTCCAAAAAGCTGGACATAGTTGCTGATGAGTACCGGTATTTTCCTGAAAACTGTATTTGACTGCGCATTTCTCTATAGTATATTGATTTGAGGTTTTTTCATGGACATTAATTCATCTGCGTGGTATTCAAAACTTCAACATTATGACAATTTCTTTACTGTTACGTTTTTCATATCATTGTCATTTTGAGAGATGATTGACGGCATTAGCCACATTATTGAACATTCTGCAATGTATAAAAATATCGACAATTTAGTGCTTTTATAATGATTCTTCAACCTCATTTGACCTATTAGAGACTGATGTGAAGTCTGCATAAATGTATAAAGGTATGATCAAAGTAAAACTGACAAAATTGATTACAGTTACAAAAACAAAAAGAAGGATAATTTGCTCACCTGCCAACTTGGCAGCAAGTTTGGTATAATTCCTCTGGAGTTCATTGAACTCTGCAGGCACGGACATTACTGCCATGGTAACGGGAGATTCAAGCGTCTCCTGGGCTGTCTGCCGTAACTCAAGGAGAATCCGGGAACCCACGTATTCTGGCGTGACTTCAGTCAGGTTGTCATTGGAACCAACAACAAATCTGATCAAGCCATTGTGTTCTTTGATCTGTATGTGTCAAGAATGGAAGATTTCTACATGTATAAGATGACACTTTAACCCTTTTCCTGCCAGACAGTATCACTTCCCCATCTGCCAAGTCACTTAAAAGCAGTATTGAGCCAAAACCATGTGTATTTTGACCTGTTGGCTTGGTATGTTACAGCAGTTTTAGTCTGTAAAAATCATGTTTACAGTACGTGTATCTCTGTCGTCAGGGACCTTCAAATCTTCAAGTCTTTGTTAAAATTGCACCATATGGGACACGTTTTGCTTCACTAGTTTTAACCAACTTGACCTGATGGTGAAATAAGAACTTGGCTGGAAAAGGGTTACCATTGGAATCCAGTGTGTCCATGAACTTACTTATTATTCAATGTCTCAAGCATTAAACACAGAATATTAACATTGTCATAATAAGTAAACAGTAAACTCTTTTTGCCCCTTCCTTCACACATGCCCACATTGTATGACCACACTGACATTTTGAATTCATGAAAGCTAATCTGGGCCTGATTTCCCATCATTCCCCATATTGCAATTCTATTGACAAAAATAAAATCTAAGTATGCACTGGAAAACGAAATGCATTGTTAGAGTGTGTTAAACTATTGAACATTTTCCCCAACTCATTTTTCCGTACACAGGAAGAATTGTATGGAGCTTAATATTCCGTTTTGTACAACCTACGGTACCAGTTAAAAATCATTGGGAGTACATCCCACACAGATTTTTTTGTCAGAAATTCATGCCAACTGATCAGATTGTGTGGGCTTTATACATTCAGAGATTATAACAGAATGCCACAGCAATGCGTACATTGATTCCAACGGGTAATCCTCTTACACACAAAACAACAGGCATTGCATATTTTACCCCAGTACTAATAACTCTGAGCTGTTTGTTTCCATATGTTGATCCCTGTGGATAAGTGACATGGAAGTGAAATACAAGCCTAAAAATTCTGAAAATTCAAAAGACCCTTTCTGTATCCCTGGTTCTTTTAATGATGTTAAAATCTGACTCACTAATGCTTGTAATCATATATGTAGTACAAGGGGATCTTTAACTTAATGTTGTGAAAATGCTACAAGTTTCTCAGTGTTAATTTTAAGGACAGTACCACGGTAAATTTTACCGGGGTATCCTAGTCATATCACCGAGATTCACTCAGCATTTGAATGCAATATTTTCAGGAAACACAAGAGAAACATTGCAGGGATTCCTAAACAATTTTGCAGTGCAACCACTTTTTTGCAGAAAAACTTTTACTGTGTATCCACAATGCTGGGTTTGTACACTTTGCAGACTATCATCGTTTTCAAACCAAAGACATTGACATCAATACCAACTCTTACCTTAAACTGATATCTGGCTGCTTCCCTGGCGACTTCAGACGGTGTGAAAATTTTACCGATGAATCTCTTTGCGTCATAGATCGTAGATATGGGATTGCGTTCAGCCTGTTCCAGCGCATCGTATCCAACCAACACATCACTGCCAGTGAACGCCACCATGCTGGGAACTGTCTTGTGATTGGCTGAATCCACCAACACCTGGTTATATGTAAATTTTGGTAACTAATCAGAAGGAGACTGAAAATGTGTATTCTGTGAAATGAAATCTCATTGGTCAGATGGAAAAAACATGAAAGAGTGCAAAAACAGCACAAAAGCAGCTGTCTCCAAAGTTTGATACTTCTACAGGTTCAATGTTTAAGCAATAAAGTACACCAAGCGATGATATACCACGAGATTTTGACCAGTTCACGACATATATGCACGAGCAATAGCGAGTGCATATATGAAGTGAACTGGTCAAAATCTCGTGGTATACCATCGCTGGGTGTGATTTATTGCTATTATATCATAACAGTATATTGAAATTCTGGCGTGGAACGTCATAAAACAGATTTTTGCTCAAGCTGAGAGCTCCAGCGTATGCCAGCCATGGTATATCGCCAATATACAGTGGTTCTTTTCGCGTCTCGACCAATCAGATCACTATTTGCGCCATCAATATACTGGTATGATATAATATACAATAATTGTCATAATGGAATTACAGTTAGAATTTGTGTTATCCTTTTCCTTCCTGACTATGCTAATTGTTTCACCAGAATGTGGGTCAGAGTGGTTTGTATTGTGTGTGCATATAGACTGAAAAAGGCCACATATGCTATCTTCCTGTGAGTGTTGTTTTCAAGCAACCTACAAATACCTTCCTTCTGTTAATACAATGTTTTCAAGGAGAAGTACAAGGGACACAAGACAGAACAGAAATGCTGACTGCGATTCTATCATTGCCTCACGACCATAATTACCGAACAACTAGAGCAGACAATACAGATACAATACATGTATGCTAGGATATGGTGAATCATGTTGTCAGGTACCTGGGCATACATGTACCAGTGGATGTGTTCGTTGGTTCATTGCAGTAATCTGTGACTATCTTACTGATCAGCTGCTTACCACAACTCTATGTACAGTGGAGCATCAACTGAGCAATGAATGTACTCAGCTTTGGATTGGGAAATAGTGACATCAATAGTGACCACTTCTATGAATGACTGTTTCATAGTATTTATAGAAACATACATACATCCATCCGTCCGTCCGTCCGTCCTCCGTCCATCCATCCATCCATCCATCCATCCATCCATCCATCCATCCATCCATCCATCCATACATACATCCATCCATCCATACATACACACATCCATCCATCCATCCATCCATCCATCCATCCATCCATCCATCCATCCATCCATACATCCATCCATCCATACATCCATCCATCCATCCATCCATCCATACATACATCCATCCATCCATCCATCCATCCATCCATCCATCCATCCATACATACACACATCCATCCATACATACACACATCCATCCATACATCCATACATACATACATACATACATACATACATACATCCATCCATCCATCCATCCATCCATCCATCCATCCATACATCCATCCATACATACACACAGACATACAGACGCACTGACTCACCATATTAGCTCTTTTTGGTATTTATATACATACCAAATATGAGCTAAAAATGACAAACATGTAAATGTACATGAAAAACAATAGATTGCACCCTTTTCTTGCTTTACCACAACAAGTTCTCAAAAGCATTCTTACTGCAAGTTCATACACTTATCTAAAGCTTGATATAATACAGAGCATGTATACTTGCCTTTACATCCCCAGTCACAGCTTGGTACACTCCAATACATGAGTATGTTGTGCCCAGGTCAATACCAACTATCTTGGGTTTAGGGGGTGGCAGGTACTGTTGAGCTAAGTAACCAGCCAATAAGAGGCTGAGAATTGCTGTACCTGCAAGAGAAGGCAATGTTTGGTTATCAGTGTTATTTCACAAAACTAAGCTTTGATCATACTTTATCCAGTTATTTGTTAAATTCATTTTATTCTGTTTTTACTTTGTATAGGGAAGACCAATGGTCTCAACAGTAAAAAAAATTGTTACACATAAAAGTTAAAATAACAACAATTGGCAACAATGTATGCATGCATTTATGTATGTATAAATGTACATGTGTATGTAATGTATGTATATATGTATGTGTGTATGTATGTACCGGGTATGTATGTATGCAGGTTAATAGATTTATGTGACAAAGAGGAATACAATTCAACAAGCCAGTCAATGAACACACAATTTTGTTATTCAAGTCTACAAAAACCTGTTCAAAATTGTAATTAATTCATAGGTACACACAAACTGCTAGAACATGAATATACCAGTGTAGCCATGCCTAGACTGAGCACTAATCTAGTGGTGCTCCTGCAGTAATGATAGGAGCCATGAGACCCTGATTCATTAAGTTAAATATCTGTTTTGAGGCATCTTCTCGTTGACGAACCCACAGCGTACAAGTCAGTGAATTATTAGACATCAACTTCACATAATTAATTGTACATGTATAGTACTGTATAATATCTTTGGGCCATGTTGTACTAAGACTGAAAGATTCAGTAGTGTTTGGACTAGGAGCTGACAGAGTAGTACCAATATTCATGAGTGACATTTGAATTTTTCAGTCTACACAGTATACTGTACTACACTCAAACCACAGTCGCCTGTGGTTCGATCATGGAGCTAAGAAAAGGGCCATACACTGTGGCCGATGAGTGCTATGCATTTAGAAAGCAGGTATGAATTTGAAGATGAATTGGAAGCCATCGATGCTGAATTATTGAATGAAATGTGGCTTTTTGCGAAGGAAATCCGCCTCTGAACTCAGCGATACGTTAGTATAGCGGCCATTCCGTTTCCCAACTTCCTACTTTTCGAATGCACACCACACAGCCGCCGTCCTGTCAGTATCGATTCACACGCGACTGTGACTCAAACCATGATGGTAGGTGGTGACAGATTCCTCGCTTCTACCTCCATGGTTTAAGTTCCTCTGTGTCTATGGTTACAAGATAGAAGATTCTGTGAAAAACATATCTCCATACTCTGATGATTTCAGTGTTCGACACTATCCATATGGCAACTCTGTCAGTTTCCGACAGTGTGCGACAACTGAACTGCGACTAGCTCACTGGCTATTAATCCAGTCAGCTCTGTAAATTACATTTAAGATACTCACCTATGATAGTTATGGTTGTGCTCATATCGACAAGGATTCAAGCATGTGTGAAATATAGACAGGTAACGGTGGTTTTGATAAAATATGTCAAAAATATAACCGGCGTGTCAAATTCGTTCACAACCCGGAAGTTTGTGACGCCGTTAGGTTACATCTGCGCATGTCACATACTTGCATGAATGTGATTGGTCAATATTACCGGCAATAAGGTCAAGTAAGGATACTGCTCTGTGTGTGTGCAGGTCAGTTCCCACAGTGACAGCGCCGCTATCTGCCGCCAGAAATATTCTAGCGATTTGCAGCCGATCCTGATCCTCTTATATTCTCGACCGCGGAGTGACGTCAGTTGGTGAAACGCGTACGAGCGAGGTGAATGAGAGATCAGACGATACAGAATAGCGAATGATACAGAAATTGTGTGAAAAAAGCAGAACTAAAAGTTATGTCATAAAGTTATGTTAAAAGTTATGTTATATGGAAACTTTGCATATTGTTTTGGTGGTCGAAAAATCCGAACCCCTTCACGGCGCTGTGACGCAAAAATGACGTAAAAAACCGCAAGTACCCGGATGACCCGCGGTCGAGAATGAACGAGTATATGACGACAAAGCTTTGTCTTTGCAAAGGGCACGCTTGTTTTCATCGATGGACACCCAGGGGTCAGATATTCAGAACTATAAATTCTGAAAATTATAATGAACAGTGAATAATGAAGGCTATACCTATTAGCTTGTGGACGGGAATGTCCTATCCCGGATCCGAATGAATTAAACTTTCCTATACGAAAATCAATAAACATGGGTAAACCTTTCATCGGAAAAAACCTAAACGCGGGTCGATATCGTAGGAAAATTTCCGTGCTTTAGGAAAACGTTCACATGCGATAGAATAATTGTAAATGACTTGCAGATATCCCCCCTCCTTCTTCTTCCATTCCCGAAACGTTGACTAGAAATCATTAACAATGGGTCTAATGGGTCTATTTTTGAAGTGTACAAGGGCGGATGAAAATACTGTGAGCAACACTCGGGACCAAAAGTAACAAAGTAAACAAATCAAAACAATACAACGAAACAAAACTGGAACCAAGTACGAAAAACTAAAATTTTGAAATATAAATGCAGCCAAAGGCAGTCCCCTTTTAACATACGGTGAAGTAATGACATACGCAATGATATTATGTTGAAATAACTTAGGAGGAAAAAAATTGCAGTATGTATGATTCACGCATTTTGATAGACATATATTCTGGAGAAAGTGTACACGTATCGTAAATGAGCACACTGTAAATGTAAAATAGAAACAGCGCATATGAAATTGCTATACCAACAATAACCTTTTTATGAATAATTAACACATTCGACTTCAGCACACTATACACCATAACTGAACATAAGGATCTACTGAAAGAGTTGTATGGTGTAGTTGACTTTGTACTTGAGGGTGGAACTAAACGGTGTATTGATTTCTCTTCTTCTAAGGCATTTTGTCGCAAAGATAAACAAACCTATTGTTTTTCTCAAGCATCGTTAAAATTTGCCATGGAACATCTCATAGTAGAAAACTATTTCTAGATGGGTAACAGAGTGCTTTTACAAACCACAGGCATTCCTATTGGTATTGACCCATCGCCATTCTGAGCAAATTTATACTTAGGACGGTAAACACGGACATGAGTATAGATTCATGTCAAAGCTAATCCATACCGATGTAGTTCGTGCTCGGAAATTTCATGGATGCGCACGATTCATCGATGACATATGTCCCCTAAATGATGGTGGAAAGTTTTGTAGATCGTATGGGCAAATTTATCCTGCGGAGGTGTTGCGGAGATGGTTTATCCCACACAAAGGTTAATGAACCTAGCGGTCATTGATACCAGTAAAATAATTAATTAAAACAACAAGATCTCAATTATAAGTCGATTTGCATACAAACCATATTTGAGACAAAGGCACAATAACGCTAATTACGTTTTACGAGGATGTTTACGGAAGTCTGGATGAAAACAAGAATATATTTGAATTATATTAAGAATCATGAAGGTAGTCAATTGCCAAAAAGCAGTGCTATCCACGATGCATATATGTGTTTCATAACTACCTGCATATTTTAGTTATATGATTCATAAATTTAGTAACTATCGAAAGTTCTTTGTCTTTTAGAAAAGTATACTTGTGTAATATTTTATAAGATTGTAGAGGGCAATAAATACAACAACACCAATGACTGTAACTATAACATTTTTTTTTCCTTCTTGAACAATTAATACTATATAACAAGCAATGTACAATTTTTATGACAGAAAAAATATATTTATTTTGAAAAAATGAAGGTAGTCAATGACGTTTGCATATTAATGGTAACATGTCAATTAAAGATTAATGGTAACATGTCAATTTAATGTTTATGATTGGATGTATCATTTTATCTCTAATTCATGTCTATCGTATGATCAAAGCCACGCCTTAAATATAACGTTAAAACACCGTCAACCAAACAACGGATATAGTTGTTTGAAGATAGTTGCTTACGAGAGAGTAACACAGCGGACCCAAGACATTTAGACTGTGAGAGAATCGTATCTTGGGCGATGGCAACTAGCTGTCAAGTTTGTCTACAGAGAAATAAAGTCTCTGTGGTACGACCAACGAACTCTGAACGTCTCATGCAGTCAATACACAGAAGATCCCCAGGTACCTCCCAGCAGGCCAAGGCGAGTTCAACAAACAAAGTCCCCTTTGAAAAAACGAATAGTAACAGAGGTCAAGTTGAAATGTGAGCATACTGGACAACATGCTACATTTCTTGAAATGGACAGATCAATAGTGGATGGATTTTTTGTCTATAAACTCTTTTACAAGCGCGACTATTTCAAGTTTTTCATAGTGAGAATGCCAGATCGCGAAAGTAACATCCCTTCATACATCTTTTATGGCACTGTATTGTCAGAATATCTCCGCATTGCTCGTGCAACACTTCTAATAGAAGACTTTCTTCCGAAAGTTGCCAGCCTGTACAACAGGATGCTGTCTCAAGGAGGAGAACAACATAAAATGGTCAGACAGTTTAATACAGCCATGTCGAGATATCCTCTACTTTTTGAAAAATTCAATACATCATGCATGACATCAGACTCCGAATAACATAAGGTGTGGTGGTACCTGATCAGTACTGCTTGGGGTGCCAAGGCAGTTGACTGTATTATTTTCAAATCCCCGAAACAGTCGCCTTGGTAAATAACTGATGAACACTTATGGAGCTTTTGATGATGTTCATTCTTTGCTACATGATAATTGTTATAAACTAATCCTGCTGATGTCATATCTTCATCATTCATCTGACACCACCTTAGAGAACACATAATGATTTGTATGACGTTACTACACACCACTTATTTCCGTCCAAGTGAATTAAAACTGTATGACTACTTCAGACTATATATATATATATATATATATATATATATATATATATATATATATATATATATATATATATATATATATATTATATATATATATATATATACATATATATATATATATATATATATATATATATATATATATATATATATATATATATATATATATATATATATATATATATACATGTGTGGTGTGTGTGTGTATGTGTGTGTGTATATATAATATTAGGAAAAGTACGAATGGAGATACACAAAGGCGATTCTTTTTCCAGATTTAGTAGTTTACATCGTAAGATTAAGCTTACTTTTTCAATAAGACCACGGTGTTGCTCAGTTTTAATTTATGCGAATTCGTAGGTTTTATACAATTTAAAAAATCTGTTACAGTTGTCACCTCACTAACTTTCCAAACCCTCCCAAGATGTAACACAAGCTTGCCAACCACATTACATGTCATGATGATATGCGCAAACATACGAGCGTATATCACATATCTCAACACGCACACAAATGACAGACTATGAAGAGTAGTTTCTTTAGTTTCGAAGAGTTATACGATTTAATACTGGTCACATTATCCAACAGTATATCCAACGTTGTTTTTTTTAATTTAAAACTGTCACTAAGACGGTGCGCATGCGTGAGCGCAGCTCAATAATGCTTTATTGGTTGGACGGATACGATACATAATTATCGGGGCTTTGACTTATCCTGTAAGGGAAGTAATAACCTGTTCACCCCCGATTGCACGTGAACAGGTCCACTTTAACGAATGATGACAACGGGTTTGGGGCAAACCATAGCGGTGAAGGGGATAAGTTGAGTGAGTCAATGATATTGCCAAAGACTTGTCTACGTTGAGACAATGATGTATTATAGAGTCAAAAATACTGTCAGTGTAGTGTAGCACGGTTCAAATGGTAATACAGCGTGTAAATAGGCAACTCTGCCACTAGAACTGAAAATTTGCGATACTTAGTTTTTGTGTGATGTGTCAACAGTATAAATTTTGTATGAAAACTACTTAAATACACGAAATAGGAAACAAGTACTTCAGTGAAAGTGACATGGCGTTGAGGAAGGGTAAGTGAAGAATCCTAGCATCCTTTGATGAACTGTTTCCAACTTGATAACTCTGATAACTCTGCAGTAGATGTTAGGCCACGTCCAAAAACTGAATGTACAGTTCATTCATTTTCGACTTTTTTCTCTGCTTTGGTGGAGACCCAAATGCCTTGGATCAGAAAACTTAACGAAAACTTGAAAGAAAAAAATTCTTTATTCTGTCCTTAAGAAATTCAATGTTACTATAATCCAAAGAGGTCTGATGGTGAAGGAGGTAAGAAGGTCGACATAATTTCGACCTATTTCATGCACAAACCCCTTGACCCATTCCTATTCCTCTCTACGAGAGAACACCCACAAAGTTCATAGGTTCCTTGCACCCAATCAGAAATCGTGTACCAAGTCTTGTGGTTGAACTATGTTGATGGCAAAGTCACTGTGCGGTCTATGGTCTGTGGTGGCGTTTATTGGAGTTGCGTTTCCGATGTTTGCGGAGAGGGCAGTTTCCAATTTTTAGGATCGATGTAACCTGCCCTCGACGTTGTCTCGAAGGAATTATACTCCGCTTTGAGGCTTGGGTGGTCTAGTTCAGGCTGGTGTCCAGGGAATGCAAAAGTCTCTCGGGCTGAGCAAGAAGGAAGAAAAAACCGAAAAAGATTTAGAAGACTAGTGGTGACCGTCTGTATTGGAAATTTGACGCGAGGCACCACATTCGATTTTGCAACTTACATGAGCTATTTGCGCATGCGCGCTTTTCATCACAACAAGCAGGCAACTTATCAAATCAACTTGTAGCCGTGCTCTGTTTATGGCCTAGTTTTTGTGCGTGACACCAGTCATGTCTTATCGTCTGTCTGTCTGTTTGTCCGCTATATTAGGAACAGTGTGCTTTTTACTTATTCAATTTTTCCCATTGAAATAAGCTTATCTCAGTTGTATTTACCATCGGCGTTGCAATGATTAGTCACGCCTGCAACCGAGCCATGTTAATGGATTGATAAATTACTAGAGCTCTATTGATATATTACTGTATTAATAGTCTATGTTAATATATACACATTTCGTACAATTATGTTTATATATAACTGTAGAGAAGAAGCGATGAA
Source organism: Ptychodera flava (assembly GCF_041260155.1). Classification (NCBI taxonomy): domain Eukaryota; kingdom Metazoa; phylum Hemichordata; class Enteropneusta; family Ptychoderidae; genus Ptychodera; species Ptychodera flava. The sequence continues at coordinate 3,239,600 of NC_091930.1, read as the reverse complement.
ATTTCATTGTTATGTTAACAACTTCATGCCATATAAAATTGTTCGCTGCCACAAAATCTGAATAAAATACCGAACTTTACCTTCTAGGTGTTTTAAAACTTCTGGAACCTTGGCTGGCTCTTTATTGTAACTTGCACCTTGTGTTGTCTCAAAGTAGTGTTCATACTGAGTAGAGAGAAAAATGTAAAGGATATCATTGATTTTGAGAAAGTGCAAACCACCCCACCAACTGGTATACCATGAGAATTTGACCACCTTGCAACAAGATATGCTCGAACATAGAGCGCGAGTGTATGTAATGGAGTAAACTGGTCAAAACCGAGTAGTATACCCCGTTGGTAAAGCGATTTATTGCTAGTATATCATAAAAGTAAACTGAAATTCTCGGCGTGAAACGTCAAAAAGAGGATTGTTTCCTGTGGCTAAGAGCTCGCATGTATTCCAACTATGCTTTATAGCAAATATAGCAAGCTTATTTTCAGGTCTCGACCTATCAGATGGCTATATTTGAGCAATCAATGTACAGATATTATATAATTTCAAATATCATACAAGTATACAGCGATCTGTGTGCAGCGATCTGATTGGTCGAGACGCGAAAAGAGCGGTGGTGTACTCGCGATATACCACGGCTGGCACACGCGCGAGCTCTCGGCAAGAGCCAAATCCTTTTCGTGACGTTCTATGCCAGAATTTCAATATACTATTATGATATAATAGCAATAAATCACACCCAGCGAAGGTACACCACTCGATTTTGACCAGTTCACTCCATATATGCACTCGCGGCTATCGCTCGTGCATATATGTCGTGAACTGGTCAAAATCGAGTAGTATACCATCGCTGGGTGTGCTTTATAGCTTAAACATTTTTCCAGAAAAAAAGCTTTGGTAGCTACCCTTGAAAATCTAGTGAGAAACTAGCTGATTGCCATGCAGTGCATTATTTTCGGAGTCTTGGGGCTGAACTGAATGTGAGACGGATAAATTTCTCGGCAGTCGACAATTATAACCTTTTAAACACAGTGATAGATAGTTTCGTTTTTAAGAAGTGTGTGTGTAACCACAGACCCTCAAGAAAAAACGTTTTTCTATGGTGTAACCCAGCTATTTTCCAACTACACACAGTGCACACGCGACACTGTGAACGGTGATCGAGGGTGGCACTGAGCGCCCTCTGGAGTAATTGAGTTCGTATATTTTATTTCGATTACAATCTGCAGTTTCGTAAACAAATTCTCTATAGTAACTAATGCTCCGTGATACGCCTGTGTGCGTGCAATATCGTAACGACATTTGAAACAACGAAACATATTTGAGACGGTGGAGCATTGTTACACCCGCCGCTGTTAAAAAAAATGCGTAACGCGGAAGCCAAAACACAGCGGCCACTAAACTTGACGCAGTATCTACTTGTATTTCAAAATGGCGGACACCTGTTGGATTCACATACGATTGTTTCGTCACTGAAGCACTTAGGCCTAAGCGCCCTGTTTTCACAGAGGAGATTGTTTTTCAGCAAACGGCTGAGATAACGCCGATAATCTGTCATAATTCTTTTTCCTGTACTTGATGACGCTTCGGAAACAATTGATTTTATGTGCTACCTCCATGGTACAGGAAGCCAGCGCACCTTGTCTCAATCTCCGTGCCAATGTGTTTATAAGTCATTTACAGCCGACTTCAACAGAACTCCAATGCCTTATAAGCAGAATGTTGAATTATCAGTGTGGTCTTCAGGGGACGTTACATAATTACAATGACACCCTAACCTGTGAACAAGGCCAGCTATCAGACCGACATATTGTCATTTCTTATCTTTGATGATAACGTTTACGCGTCACAATTTGATGTCGACTGCGCTAGCCATGTCATTGGGGAGCTTGGTGATTCATTGCAGGCCGTGGTGAGGGACCGTGTGCAGGCGAAGCCTGTTACACTTGTTTCGTGTCTACGCACGAAAATATTGTGACGGCGTTTTGGTGGGGTTATTTGTTTACAGATTACAATCCGATCACCCTGATCATATACCGCTGTACAGCTGTATGAGCCAACAGTCAGTAAAGTTGGCAGACTATTAAATACCCAGGTCTATAACATTATTATGTTTTCCACGTCTGTAATCAATTTGCAGACCTTTTGCGAGTAAACACACCGGCTTACCTGGGACGGCAGTCGTTTGGGAACTTTCAGTCGTTCAATGTCGAAGTTCTTCTCGTTCCAGTTGCCGATCAAGGTGGCCGGTTTGTAAGCGTCCCTCTTGTGGTGGGCATCGCCACCCGTACTGGCTGAACTTCACGTCGTCTGTACCGTGTGTCCACACCTCGCCGAGACCCGAGGCTCGTATCATGGAGCGGAAAGCTAACTCATCTGACCCGGCACTCATATTTCTTAATCCCTGCCCCTTTTCTGCGGTTGTTACCGATCAATGTTTAGGAAACTTTGGTCCTTCTTGTGGAAAATCTCCCGCGGACAGCTTATCTGTTTAGGGTTCTTGCAGGGGCAGTGTTTGCATATTACGCGGTGTTGTGTTGATACGTTCCACGAGTGGTGGCGTCATTTGTCACCACGGGCAACCGCCATGGAACTATGCGGCGTCATTGGCAGCTCCGCGAAGCACATAGAACAGGTGTCCTGCAGTCAGTCACCAGGTCGTGCAGCGGTGCGATGAATGACGAAAGAGTAGGTCACGTGATGTTACGTAGAAAACAAATGCATGATTGACTGGCTTATTTTTCAGACCCCGGGTACGGGTTGCTTTGACCGTATATCGATCGGCGTACCTTCATGCGGCCGCGAACAAGAGATAATGAAACGGGCGCGTTGATTGGATAGAAAAAAATTAGCTGCAGCCTTGGTAATGTCCTAGAAGCGACACTCTTGAATAGCATCACGTCTGATATAGTTCGAGCACGGTCCCTCTTGTGGAGGGACCGTGCTTCGAGTTCGCTCTTGAGAACAGACCGAAAAATGCCTAATAACACAGTACTCTTCACCCATTTTGCATAAACTGACGGCATAGTTTATTATCGGAAAATTGATTTATACGAAGTGATACGTTTTAAAAATAAATCTGTAAAATAATAACAGTAAATTATTAAAGTGAATGGAAACCGTGTAAGTGGGGCTTTCATCAAATGACAATGTCAGCGATTTCAGCTTCTACGAGGTCGAGGGTCCGAAAACATTTTGACGACTGCGATAACGAGAGAGAGAGAGAGAGAGAGAGAGAGAGAGAGAGAGAGAGAGAGTATACACTTTTGTACGAATAAGGCTCTTTGGTAAGGGCAAAGAGGCCTTCGAAATCCGATATTTGCATATCAACTTTTTATCTGAGTCACGCCCAGTATTAATTGTTATCGATAAAACTCGACGTGTTAGCCAAATACATCGAAGGCCGCTAGGCATATTTTATGACAAGTGGTCTGTCTGCCCTGTACGGTAGTCGACGTACACGGTCAAAGGTCACCGCGCTGACCATGAAGTCCGGTGTTGTGTGTTATCATATTTAATCACAGGCGACCCAATAGGTTCTGAGTTTTCACACTGTTTTCTCTATCATTTTATCTTCTTTCTTCATGCTCTGAATGATCGGAATAAATAAAATAAATGGTTTACAAACCTAACCTAGCCTCTGTGACTCTTTATTTATTTTACACTCCATTACAAGGACGTATATCTCTCATACACACATGCTGTAATTAATTAGTCAACACAACTAATTATGCTAATCCGTGGACTTATCAGAGGTGGTCAACATCGGAAAGATAGTGGAAAGGGGTTTTAGTAACCATTCCTATCTTTCGCGATGTTGACCAACCCGTAAAATCCCTGATAAGTCCACGGATTAGCATAATTAGTTGTGTTGACTAATTAATTACAGCATGTGTGTATGAGAGATATACGTCCTTGTAATGGAGTGTAAAATAAATAAAGAGTCACAGAGGCTAGGTTAGGTTATATAACCATTTATTTTATTTATTCCGATCATTCAGAGCATGAAGAAAGAAGATAAAATGATAGAGAAAAACAGTGTGAAAAACTCAGAACCTATTGGGTCGCCTGTGATTTAATCATGGTTGCAGGGCGAGGGGGCTAAGGTGCCTACGGTATATTTGTCCGCCAACGTGTTTTGTTTGTGTTTGTGTTGAGTTAGAAAAGTTACTGATGTAAAAAGAACAGTATACATACAAATATTGTAACGGGGGGGGGGGGTGTTGATTGTGTATGCATGATATTGTTTTCTCTGCCAACAGGCGATATACGAGGCTCCGGTAGCTTGCACCACCACAATGCAATGTATGACTATAGGGTAAAGTCGGTTGGCAGCCGACCAGTCGAGTTTCAAAATCAAAAATTGTCATCAGATGCGTTTTACGTGACGCGTTTTATTCTAACTATTCAAATTATTCCCATCCAAAATACGCCATTCTTGTTTGAAGAAAATGGAGAGGGGGGGGGGGGTGCTTTCAGTCAACCTCCCTAGTTCGATATTTAAAAGTTCCCCTCCCGTACACTACGTTCCCCTCCCGCTCTAAATCAGAAAATTTTCCCTCTCGGTCGATGCCCTTTCAAACTCTCTCACCGCTGAATCATTCAGATAGTGATACATGAAACACACTCTCTATTCATGAAAGACACACTCTCTCTACAACCTACTACGGCTCCACTCGCTGAATAAGAGTATGAAAATATTAAAGTTTCCCTCATCCGCATATAAAAATAGAAGAGCTGTAAGCACGCCCGTTCTCCGCCCCAAGTGCTATTAAAACGAATGCTCGTCGTCCCCATCAGATATCGCTTAGAAATTAATCAGCTTTTTGCAGGGATGGCAAAGCTTTGCCGGTTGCCCCTATAAGCTTCAACTTGTCATGATCCTATTACTGTAGCTCAGCGATGTTCGGTTAGAGTGAAAAAAGTCCAAACGATGAGAAAATGAAAAATATGGGTGCCGTATCTATGTAGGTCAGAATGCACCTCCGGGACAGATATTCGGACTCTCAAACTTTTACAGTAGTGTGGTCTATTAGTTGCGTGGGCCCATTTTGAAGTTCATAGAGTAATTAATTTGTGAAAATCGAAAATTTTGATTTCTTCCCCATATAGAATTATCCCCAGGACGGCCAATGTTTTGAAGGTCAAGAGTCGGTAAATATCGGTAAATATCGGGTATTTTTTCCTCTGGTGTAATATTTTGCAAGCAATGACTCCTGATATTTCTTATCGACTATGATTCCGGAAAGGAATAGCTGCAAGTATCCTTTAGAAAAGTTTGAGCAAAAAGTCGGCGACTTTTATTTTGAGGCGCTTACTACCTCAATGAATTGACCCTGGGAAGAAGAAGAAAGAAATCATAAAATATCAATGCGGGGTCAGTACCTTTGGAAACAATCGATAAAAGCTAAAAACAATACTAGATTTACCTTTCGAAACAATGGATAAATCTGTGAGCGGACAAAGGCGTCGTGATAATAGTGGCGATATCAGCTGCTATAGGTCGATGTTATTTTTAGAAGAAATTCATCACGTCGTTTGTATAAATTAAATGCATTACTAGTATATCATTCTGCGAATAATACGGCAGACGCTCCTGGCTAGTTCCAACAATAAATGAACAGTGACTGACGACATGGAGGCGGCAAAAGGCGAATATGTGGCACGGGCCTTCGAGAAACGGATGAATGGGTCACCCAATGAGGAAGTCTTCTCCAAAATTCCACATATTTTGAAAGACTTTTACTGTATTGTAAAACATGCAATTTTTGGGACCGTAAGCTTTTCTTATGCTCGCAATACCGGAAATACAAATATATTTAGTGACTATTCTTTGTATACGGTCCATAGTGAATCTGATATAATATCACAACCGGGCCCTGATTTACAAATTGATGTACCTTTATCTAATTATTTTAAGCGAGTCAGCTTGATAACCTAGTAAGCGTGGTGGCAAAACTTTGCCCATAAGGTTTTAGATTAACTAAAGACCAGCGATATAGTTACAATGCATATGAAATAAATGAAAATGTTTCTGTCTCTGATATGCACATATATTATGTTTATTGAAATATATTAAAAGTGGTCAGTGGGGGCGCTGCTTGCATCCACTCATGAACCCCTCTGGGCAACATCAAACCCAGGTTCTGGGCACGATGATTCAACCATCGTGACATTATCGTTCTTATTGATGGTGAAATTGTCTTCACATATGATGGAGAAGGGTGTTGAGTCTAGCCAGCCATGTGAATAGTTTCAAAGATTTCGTACGGTGGTGGAGATTGGTGAGGGTGTTCCGATTTCGCCATCCTACGAAACTTGCATCTTCAAATATATTCAGAATAAATATTATAAGGTGACTGAAAATAAGGCGAAAGTAAAAATGCCTGCAAATGTCATAAAACCAATATTCAAACAAATACCCTATTCGGTTCACAAGTTTACTATCCTCCTATCATAACCGAGAACACTGAGTGGCGTCAGTCCACAGACAAGATCTGAAGTTCCCACAAATGCTGCAGCTACGGCTGCTCTCCTCTGGTGATTATCTCTCGCACATACCAGCAGAATTAGTTGTGAATACACTTTGCTAGAAGCAACTCTGTAACTCCTAGAATCACGAGTAAATAGGCACATGTATTCGACTGTGCATTTTAATTAGAGGCGGTCTGCACGCTATTGCCAAAACCATGAAGGTACATGCAAAACTTGCGAGACTCGCTTGTGTATACCTCCACTGAAGCTGCATTACTGTGTGCTTATACCATGTCACAGAGTAATATCATGGACAGAGTGGCAACACTTGCATGCCTTTTGTTCCATGGTCGTCTCGGTAGACTATTGGCTTTTCATATTAAAATGAGCTTCAAAGGTGTTAAACTTTTCGGAGGCTTGGTTTGTGGTTGATAATTACACGAGATTATGCGAAACATACGACGAGATGGCATCGTACTGCCAGTCTCGTAGCAACCATAGTTACTTTGTGAGCTCTCAGGCCAGAAACACTGCCTCACGCCAATCAAAACATAACACGCCAGCAGTTTCATAAACATGTCCTTTCTTGGCGCACGTGTAAAAGACGGTGTGACTGACCGTAAACCATTGAGTAAAACCAGACAGTATCGATAAAAGACTTTCAAATTTGGTTCAAACACACTCATTATATATTCATGAAAATATGAGAGGAATTTTTAAAACGGTAAAACCCACTTTCCTGAAGCTCAAAACACTCGCGTTTTCGCCAGCACATCAATTCCGATCAGCACCACACGACAACTACAACACAAGCTTTGTCGAACATACTTTCGCTTAACAATTGGTGAAATCCGAAAATTACCGAAGGGTGCATGGTCGGCACTCTTCGGAAAAGAGAGCCAAGAGCTTCGTGAGGCGAGGCAAACATGGATTGCTTACGTAACCGCTTCACGCCTTAAACAATAGCTGTTGCCACTCTGTCTATGATATTACTCTGTGACCATGTGCAAGGTATTGCAAGTTTGCAATGGCGGCTTGGGTGGGGGTGAACCATGGATTATCGTTTGTTATCATAGAATGTGAGATTGTTGAAATTTGATTTTCTAGAGCTTCAAAACTAAATCACCGGTCGTACTTATTGCAAGGAATGTGGGGTGTAAATTTCAGACGTCGGCTGACTATTTCAAATATTCTGAAATCTATCGCATGGGGGGGGGGGGGGCGACAAGCTAGACTCAACAGAATTTGCCCCCTTAACTGGGCGAGCTGTCAATCAAGTAGGCAAATCTGATTCTGGACTGACTGATATACATACGATGTGGACCGTTTGTCATTCAGAGAGGGAGGGGGTAAGGCATATTTTTGGGGAAAATTCCAAAGAGATTGTCTTTGAATAAAAACAGCCAAAAATGACTGTGAAAACACATAAAACATTGCAAGGAAACATAAAATAACAATGCACCGACAGCTACTTGCAATCATTCAATCATTATTTTTGTTTTCGGGGCGCCCTTCCTTCACTCATTTTCATAACATCTGATTTAATTGTATTTTCCTAACCCATACTTGTCCTATTGTTTTATATGTGCCCATTTTTTTCAATTTTTCTTGAAGAAAGAAAAATTTTTACCATCTTAGTTTTTCCAAAATTGAAAATTTCATTTTTCGCATAGACTTAACACAGGGATGACAGCCATTTTGAATTTCAAATATCTTGAAAACTTCAAGCAAACTTTTTGATTTTTATATCATTGAAGGTTACTTCGTAATAACTGTTTCAGATAAGCAATGATAATATGCAGCATCAGAATAATTTTTAAATAATGTCCAGTGAAAGCATGGATTAGATATTTCAGTGAAAGTTTCCAAATAACCGTTAAATAATCATAAAAAGTTACATTCTTTAGGTACAATAAATGCCATACTTTTGAGCAGCATGTTATGACGAACTGAAGAGGTCATTCTCCGAGAAAAATTAGCATGTAAATTTCTTTTGTCATTTACATTGGAAAAAATCAATATCCTTTTATTTCACAAAGCGGATGCAACTAGTCTCCCTGTTCTTCATTACATTATTCTGTAAGGTTGAAGACACAATCAGTGGAAACTTTTACAAAAATGCTATCTCCTCTCTCAATCATGCATGATTTTCGAAATCATTTAAAGTGAGAATTGGTAAGAATAGTGTGTTTAACAGAACTTTTACATCTAGTCTATAGACTTCACTAAGGAATCTTCGAAGATACAAATCATAATGAATTATCGGAAATCTAAGGTACTGTGCGCATGCGCGTGGGGATGAAAAATCATCTGAGGGGGAAAGTAAAACAAAATGTTGCCAGAATTGGCTAAGTCAGAAAGAGAACCATACGAAAACGGGAGAAAAATACTGCTCCCCGGTCGATATTCCAGACTCCCAACTCATCAAATGGTCCACTCCTAATTATCAGTATGTCTTCAGTGTGAGGAATCTGTGGCGTTTCTTAAGTATTTGACTTTAAAACGGGAATCAGATTTCCCAGTGTGCTGCTGACTTTGGCTCATTAGCGACAATTTTCTTACTTCTGTTTGTTGGAATAATACTTACTTCTGTTTGTTGGAATTTTGCTTAAGCCATTACAGGATCAAATTGTTACTAATCATTTTCACCTGCCGATAATTAGTAATTTCTTTTAAGAAACAATCGTCACCACAGGGAATCAAATAGCACCCCTATAAGACGGATGCTATAGATATTCGTGTTGACTTATAACATAATACTTCCTTATCACGTGGTCGGCCCTAGCTCTCACCTTTGCAGACTTGCTAAGTCATGGGTAGTTCAAGCTGACGGTGATGTCACACGCCAGATTAATAATTAGCATACAATGGCATTAACTGCGTGGGCATTGTGATATGTCCGGACTGGCATTGATTATTTTAATAACAGACAATGTGTATATTGGATCCAAATGCGGGTGGTATGCAAATGTGGAACATAAATTGAGGAGATGCATCCACTGCTCGACGTCAGCAGCCTAGACAGATACCGAAGTCCCGGGCAAAGGTTTTGGAGAGAGAGAGAGAGAGAGAGAGAGAGAGAGAGAGAGAGAGAGAGATATTATTTGTCGCTTAGCTCTTCTTCTTTAAAAATAATTGTATTTCATTTTATCAAAAATGTCAATAGCTGGCACTTTACTGGATCAGCTATATGTACCCCTTCCGGGCATGGAAGGCCATACAGCGGACAACTCACCAATACTACCTCCGTGACATTCACACGAGTACCTTTCACCGTTTTAAGAATTCTCCCACAGGCGCTCTTTCCAGATTTTAAGAAACGCGTGACATTTCATAAGGTCACTTTACTCGATTCCACAACTGCAAGAAATGGTCGATTTGTCGACATATCGGCGTAAAAAGGAACGCGATCTGCTCTCTCACTCCCCTAATGACGTAAAACGCGCATTTTATCCGTCCGGCGATCGTTGAAGTGTGGCGTCACGAGAACTGAACATTTTGGCGTATGGAAATGAATACCATACGCGTATACACATGTTGTACCGTCTACACTGAAGAATATTATGCAACAGAGTCTCGCATTTGGACCAACTCAACATATACGCATTCTCACGCACAGACACATACATACATACATACATACATACATACATACATACATACATACATACATACATACGTACATACATACATACATACATACATACATACATAGACAGACAGACAGGCTAGGCAAACAGACATACCAAATATACTTGTGTAATTGTACTAACGGTTTGCGTATTCCAAAGTAGACGTAGACCAAGATCGATTCAGGTCGACGTCATGATAACGTTTGCTGATCATGGGCAACATGTATCATGTTAAGTGTTAATGAGCCCAGGCTTTGCAAACTGAATGTTTGACTTTCCTCATTCGTGAGTAAAGCTCAACAGTAGCTTCATCTTTTGAATTTTTTTTTTCATGATTTTTATTCTGTTCATTAACGACAGAAATGCCCAGATTTCAATTTGTCAACATAGCATACATATGCTTTAAAATAGAAATAAAAATGTTCAATAATCAGTGTCATTCAAGGTACATAAATTGTATAGGACAATAATTTTGATTGAACTGAAAATTCACCTTTTGTCTATACATGTGCAGGCCATTTCAACAAGCTTAAAGCCACAATAGCCGCGAATGTGTAGCAAACCGATTTCAAAATATCCTCAATTTTCAAAGAGTTTTCTTTGAATAAGATGCATTAAAGACTGAAAATTGTATAACACTGGAAAGTAGCATGCGAATTCAAACGTTTTAACTACATCATTTTAGATTTCCCGCCTTAAATTTCAAAAATTAATCATGTGATAGAGAAAATAAAGATTACAACAACAAAATGTTGGCCATCGTGTGTTGTTGCAAGTAAATTGCATCATGCTTGTTTGTGAGTGTAGGAAATACTGCATTTTTTGTACTTTTCAATGGGGGCGCCATCTTATGAGTGCGGCACCCGTTTATTACGTGACGCATAAGCTAGGTCCAAATCAGCAAACAGTGATATTTCGATACACGTCCTTCAGTTAGCGCATTTACACGAACCAACTTTGGTTTGAAAATAAAACCATGAAAATGATACATAAAATTCGCAGCTATACATTTAACCCCTTCACCATCATGATGGACCTTTACAGAGGAAAGTTGAGATGAAAAGGTTCAAGAGTAGGAAACACTGAGATTGATATTACAGAACAATAAAAAAAAACAAACAAAAAACAAACAAAAACAAACAAACGGAGAAGTTGTACTTGTTTTGTCATAAATTACAGCTGCTCTCCCTTATTGACGGTAGAACTAAGACAAGACCAGTTTAACTCTGTATTTTCATGATAATCTAGGTATAAAAGTTTATTTTCATGGACGATGCATTATTTCACATCTCTGAAAGCGTCCTTTCATAGTTATCCTTGTACTGGCTTCTAATGAATTTCATATGAATTTTGCTACCTAGCTTGTCCCTGTTACCTTTCAATAACAGTTTCAGCAGCTCTACAAAGGTAGCTATCACTGTCTTTACAAAACCTATGGACTGTAAAGTCAAATACAGGGTGAACCGCCCCCCCCCCCCGATGAATAAAACTGACCAGTTCCTTACTGGAACTTTATTCTATTCAAAAGGGAATGTTTTTGTCTTTATATTCTCATAGTACCACATGGAACTATCCGTGATGCGTGCATCACAGACCAGCACGCCAGGCGATATCTGGGCACTGTCATGCGTGGTAGAGGTTCAAACCGGAAGTTCAAATTTTTGCGTGCTATGGTGAGTAGTGCGCAAACAGGCGAACATCACAAACAATTGCAAAAATGTGGGACGGTTCTTTATCAGTAAAAAATAATATAAACATTCATAAGCTATTACAGTTTAAACAATGATATTAAATTACGATAACAATGCGTTGACAACTGGGACAAATTGTCAATATCGGTAGGAAATCATGATGACCGTGCAGTGTCGACTAATAAAATTATATTTTTGGCACGAAGTGTCTGCAATTCGCAAATCGTATCTCAATTTACCACAACCTTATCAATGGTGGCTGATTACTTGGTAGTGAAAAAATGTTTTAGCATACGCTACATTGAGGTAGCTACCATAAATTATCTTGAATGCATTAAATTTATTTGAGCTGTAATCAGTGTGTTTGTAAATATTTTTCAGTAGATAATTAATAAAATAAATCCACATTGGCTTTTAAAAATACGCAAAGTGACAGAACAGTGTTGTGAAAAACATAATACACGACCAAGAATCGACCGAGAAGTTAGTGCGCTATTTGATAAAATATGTGCCAGCCATGCGCCAGTGAGCAGAATCCCATAGGGCAAGCAACGCGCGTGTTGTTGCCCAGTTGGCACAACACGGTTTTGTTGTGGCCATGGGTAGGCCGGCCCACGATGGGCGTGGCCATGTTTATTAGGGAGCCTTGCAGTCGCTAGCCAAAGAAATTGTTTGCGTTCGCTCGGCTGTCACTCTTGCATGCTAATTGAATAAGCAACCTAGGTATCTATTTGTTAGTCTGACATCATATTTGTGTGTCGCCAAAAATAACCATGCGCTAACTGCATGCCGACGTCTGGCGTGACGTTGCCAGATGCCGGTAACAGTGTTTATTTTCTGCAGAGCGGAGAACTGCACTGCGTGTAGACAGTGTTAAAAGATCTATTATATGACTAAAATCATTTCAGCGAAGCGATTTGTGAACAGCGGTATTTCTTCAGTAGTGCGGCCCTGCGCGTAGTAAACTGGCTCATGGCCTAGGCAACCAGGATAATTTTAGATCGTCAGTCGTACGCTTCGTCCTCATTGGCCAGAATACTAAATACTGTTTGTGCCGTCGGTCACAATGACGTGTTGTATCCCGCCGTACGGTGGTCGAAAAAATTGCCTAGCAATTTCAACACCGATGCAATTTTCGCAAAAAATACACAGAATTAATCTTTACATCGGATCCACAAGTTGCACCAGCTGAAACTTGTAGGAAAAATATTTCAAGATGAAAATTTCAGCTGAAAAGGTATCTAATGAAAATGATCTAGGCAAATCCTGGAATGAGGGGCGTGTCCAAGAGAAAAAACTGAATAAACACTCCACGTGATCACGTCAGTAAAATTTGGACCAATCATCAGATGGATCGAAAAGAGGTAGACCATGTGACAAGCGTTTGGCCAATCACATTACTCGTTTTACAAGGGCATCTGCTCATTCACCTTTTTTAGTGTTCATTGCATCGCCAACAGAAAACGCAAAAATTGTCGAAATTTACCAGTTTTTGCGGAAAAGTAAGACAATTTTTGGCGATTTGGAGCTGCAACCTGATGCATCTGGACGTTCTGTGCTCGGGGAGTAGATATTGAGGTAAAACACCACCGCTTCTTCAAATTTTCGGCGTGTTTTTGTCGATCACGATGCTTTGTGTGGTTGTGTGTCGACGAATTTTTGCTCGCATTGTACGATGACGAAATAAGACCAATGTCAGTCGGCATTCTCTTTGTCGTTTCCTCGTTCTTTAGGACGCAATGTCCGCCCAAATTCGTAAAATTCATCCTTATACCCACTTAGGCCAAGGGGACAGACATATTGCCAAAATTCTGGTACGTAAGGATGCAATATCGGTGCATTTGGCTCGTGTGTGGGTATTTAATTTATTTTTCTTTGGCCATTTTTCAAGATCGCAGATTGCCCTTGCGTGGTCTGATGTCCTTGTTGTTTTGTCGTCGATATCTGTAGAATTTGACACCAAAGGCGACTGATTTTCGACATTATCCTATCTATCAGTATCTTATTTCCATTCTACCCGGTTTTTGAGAAAATATGTCGCCCGCGAGTCGCAATTTTAGCTATCGTTTGGATTAATGCATGGTCTGTTTTTGTGTTACGTGCATACTGGAATATTGAGTAATTACCGTTTGGTCGAAAGACAACACCCCTTTGCTGAATACGTACGCATACGTGTATTTCACTATCTCGTATCTATCATGACGTCTCAAGAACCATTATTAATGGTAAGGGGGGAATTGTGTGTGAAACTGGAGGTAGGGGTTGCCAACAGTTTAGTAAAAATCGTTTGTCGCGGAATGAAGGAAAATGGGAGTATCACGCGATCTGCAGTTGTGTGGGGAATTTCATTCATTGTCACGCGGCCGCTCCAGCGCTGACTCTGCAATACGCAGGGCGCCTAATTTATTTTTGTTGCGATTTGTATTTTTTTTCAGGACAAAGGAAACCATGAATCGCAAACTCGAGAAGTCCCGACGAAGTAAGAAATCGCCGCCGTACAGCGGCAAGGACGATTCCCCGACGCCGGCCAGCTCGGGTCGCCCAAAAGCCAAGCGCCGACCAGCTGACAACGTCAACAGTGACGATGACAGCGCGGCGGAAGAGGCGAGTGGGGCGACCAGGAAGGGGCGGGCGTCACAGAAAATGTCGCCTAAGCACGGCGACTTTGTCGATCGACCCGTCGGCTCGCCAGGACTGAGTAAAAAATCCGCGAAACAGCGTCCGATCCCACGGAAAAAGAAACAGAACGCCGAGGAGACGGACTCAGATCCGGAAAGCATGGCGGCTCAGAACAGCACCCACAGTGTCAGTGGCAGTTCAGTAAGTGTCACCTCAAGTGTCGAGGGGGGATTTGACAAAACGCCCCTCACCCAGGGGAGTGTAAAGACACATAAAAGGAGAAACTCTATCGGTGAAACGAGTGGTTCCCCAAACACCAAGAAAATGAATGTGGATTTTAAGACATACAAGGGGCACAAGGTGCTCGCAAAACGAGACGGGTCGTTCCAGCCAGGCGTTATCAAGCAACACAAGAAAACAAAGATTTAGGGATTCTGTTCTCAGGGGATAGAAACTTGTCCTATTTCAATGACGTGTTGACAACTCACAGTGTGGACATCATCAGTGATACTGTACCTCAACCTGGCAGTGTTGCCGTGGGAACTCGTGTTTGTGCCAAGATCAGCCAAGATGAAAATATGTTCTGTGAGGGTGGTGTGACTGACATCAGTTCTAGACCTCTGTCATACCACGTTGCCCTTGACAATGATAAGAACGAGGCTTGCTCTGGGGAGGAGGGAGAGTCTGTGTGGGTCTCTCGGTCAGATTTACGACTGCTGCGCGCCCCGTGGGAGGCAGAGAATGCACCGCAGGCGCAGCCGGTTCGCCAGCTGAAGTACGAGTCTGAAAAGAGAGACGAGTTGTCTGCTGAGAGCGGAGAATCGGACGATGAACTGATGAAGAAAGAATACATCAGTTTTGAATCGGAAGGCAGCACAGCTACCAACTCTCCCCACCACATGTCAGGCTCTCCTTTTAAGAGGGGACGCGTAAAGGAACGGAGACAGCCAACAAAGCGACGCGAGACGAACAGCCGAGGCAGCACAGTCTCCTCAGAGAGGAGCAGCAGCACGGTTTCCCCGGCGACGACACCGCAACCGAAGTACAAGAAGGGCGATGTCGTGTGCGCACCAAACGGGATTCGGAAGAAGTTCAACGGCAAGCAGTGGCGAAGACTCTGCTCGAAGGACGGCTGCACGAAAGAGTCGCAGCGACGGGGTTACTGCTCGCGCCACCTCTCCCTGCAAGGCAAGCGCATCAACGATCCGGGTGGCATCCCAGGGAGGAGGAAGGGACTCCTGAAAGATCAAGAACTTGAGTGGGAGGACACAGGAACATCACAGAGCGACTCCAGCATCAGAACAGGTCAGTTTACCATTGAATAGGTGTTTCCTGTCAACTTTTTGGGGTCATCAGTTTTGGTTTAACATATTCTTTGTGTAGTTGTACACACCGGTGATGTGTCACCATACAGCCATGCATGCTGTACGCAATACCCATATTGCAAGTCAATACAGCTACCCAACCTTGAGTTCCTATGATTGTAACATTCCCAGGATGCCATGGGAGCCCCCCTCCCCACAGTGTGACCACTGACACATGTTACATCAGGCGTTTGTACCATCATCATGTACGCCAATCTAACCAAGACTACAGTATTACAGTACACATGCTACCATTGCTGAGCTTTGCATATTAATATTGTATCACCATGCACTCCGGTGTTGGATAAAATGTTTCCCATGCAGCAGTGTTCTCCATAGTGAGGCAAATCAGAGAGGTGATGACTTTACATGAAAAAAAAAATAATTTGCATAAATTTGCTTGTTGTGAAAATTGATTCGTTTGTATTTTTCTTAACATATGAAATTTAGCATGCTTCAAAAGCAGAGGGGTGGCCCGGCCCTCAAATCCCCTTGAGGAAGAACCGCGTGCAGTAAGAGTAATACCATGTTGTGCTCAATGCACAAATCTAACCAGCATGAAATATACCTGTGTGTCCATGTGGATATGACATCGTCCAGGTGTACACACATCTACAGATGTACTGCCACAGGTACGGTATACACACAGTGCAAATTTGCATGCATAGATGCAGGAGTTCCTCAGAGTTTCGTTGTACTCATTCATCAAATAAACCACGATCAATGAACTCAGGATATGTTAGTGCATATGCTTTTGAAAGTGCATGTCTGTGCCACATAGAAACTGTGCATAATGCGCAGTCGCGAAGTCGAAGAATTTCGGAAATGATACATGGCGGCGGAAATAATGCAGTAGCTTGCACACTGAACAGAGCATTGCATAAAATGTATGAAATGTGCGCAGCCAACAAAAATTCAAAATGCACCCTCATACCCTGCAGTATAGTATAAGTTCAGCGGAGGAACGTGTTGTGTGAGGTCAGTGGCAGCACATCATGGTTTAGGGAAACTCACCGATGAATTGCATGGCACTGAACACTGCAAATACTGTAACAGTAATGTTTACCCAGCCCACACATCATTGATTTTTTTTACCTATCAATGAGGAACCATGCCTAATACCACTATTGTACTGCCGTACCCCTATTCCACGTATTGTGATACACTTAATTTGTGATGAAATTACATATCAGTTAGCTGGACTCGATCATTTGAAAATAATCATGCGATCTGCGCATAGACTATATTATTTGAAGCCTTTTGACATTTCATGGATGCATTCTCCAGGGTTCTACCAAGTCCTGTGGCTCTTGCCATTCTGAAATGTGTTATCTTTATTTTGTGAGTTGCCTTCCCCTTTTTTTAACGGCGATGGAGGCATTATTTGTTTGACTAGCAATTACATGGAAACACTGGCAGCTGGTAACACCCTGCTTGTTGAAGAGCGCTCTGAAGGGAATTCAATACCTATTTCATGCCAGCCACTTGGTCTCATCCCATTGGTCACAATAGTATGGGCTGTACTAATTGTGCAGTTGAAGGGGAGGTGAGGGGGCATTGAAAACAGGGCAGGCTATTTCGGGCGCATTGCGTCTCAGATGTGAAAATAAACCAGGTTACCAACCGTTCATTGCTAGTTTCTCACTCATTAACCATATATTTATTCAATAAATTATTGATTTCATTGTGGTCGGAAAGGCTTGTATCTCTTCCAGGGCAATATATTTCCATGCATTTTTGTGACTGGTTTCCTTTGCTATGGCCAGCTCTCTTCCCAGTGATGATATCGGGAATATTGCATTCAGGGGACAATTTGTTCCGTATTCCCCGTCAACTCCATTGTTGCTGACTGCATTTCATTTTATGCATTTAATAACGGACTGAATGGATGAAATATTTAAGATGAAATGAAATCTCATCGTAATTGTGATTGATTTTGATGTTATTTGCATAAATTATCAGAAAATATCATTGTAATATTGGCTTCAGTTTGCTGAAATGCAAAGATATATAGATATATTGAAGGTCACAGTCAGTGATCTTGAACATGTTTGTTGTTTGTAAGAGAGAGGGATTTGTGCCTGCTGTGATAAGGTAGGGCCTTTCTCACACAACAGAGTGCCAGCTGACAAGTGACTGGCTTTGTTGACATAGCTCACAGTAATAATGGCCTGGAGTACGGAGTACAGGGGTCAATGCAGTTCTGGCTCATTTTAATATGATAATGAGGCAACATCCTTATATGGAAGTCATTTTAATATCGATGTGTAGTGTTTCTCTTTGAGATATCAGTCGGCCAGCCAGCGGACAGTTGCTGCATACATTATGTTGTCAGTCACCGCGGTGACTTGTGAGTGAAATGTGGCCAAGTGCATTGCTGGGTAGGGGTGTGTGGAGTATCCCGAGCCCTGGTGTGAATGAACAATGGATGCAAAAAAAGCATTGCGTGAGTGTTGAATCAGATAACAAGGTGAATGAATAATGTGTGTACAATTATGGAAATACCAGAAAAAAAAAATATTGAGTAATTGATTAATCAACTTCCATTGTTTTTGAAGTGAGATTGATTCATGCAATGTTTTTATGAATAATTGACAAGACAAGAAAACACACTGCATATGGACGGTAAAATGAGTTGAAGATTATAATTTGTACGCTGGAAGTAATGAATGGGAGAATATGATGCAGGGTGCGGACACAGTGTGTGTAGGTGACCTTTGGGAATGTTCCCCTTTGTGATGTTTGTCAGCGTGTGACTCATGACTTGTAGAAACCCATGATCGTCATTTATGTAATACCTTTCCATGTAATACGTTTCCAGGTAATTTCAAGTACAGCTGATTGTGTGTTCTGACTGCTGGCTGGAATTTGAAATTCACACTTTAGAGTTTTACCTAGCAAAATATGTTTTACCGCCTGAAAAAAAAAAAAAATAAAAAAAAATAAATAAATAAATATATAAAATATATATATATATATATATATATATATATATATATATATATATATATGTGTGTGTGTGTGTGTGTGTGTGTGTGTATATATACAAGTGCATAATATGCATTCATATCTAATGGACATCAATCCATACATACACACACACACACATACACACACATACTAACATGCATACACAAGCATCATTCGTAGACCGGATTTTGTCATATTATTATGCTTGACATTGGAGTACAGTGCAGTAAAAGTTTATGTGAATTATTTGAATGTCTATAGTAGGTTTCTGTCGAGCTAGATTGGAGTGGGCTTATGTCTTGAATGGTTCAATCATTGCACTGATGAAAGAAATCCGTGTGTGGTGAAATTGTTTTAAGGAATTTTTTTTGTGTGCCCTGGTCAGGGGATCAGCACGATTTACATTTGAAAAGAAGAGTTATGTTGTCTGGAAGCTTTTAATGGTCAGGTATTGGTTGACCTTTGAATTTATGCATTAAGGCAGGCACCCTCATGGCAGAACAGTTGTTTCTTTATTTTTCCACATATTGACAGATTTGTAAGTGTCTGGCTATTTTTGTTTCCTTTTTTTGTTTGGCTTGTTAAATGGTGGACAGGGGATCAGTGCAGGGTTTGTCAAGGGACAGGGTGCTTAGCGTGATTGATTGACTCGGAGTAAAGTTACGTTCACATCATCGTCGCGGCAACATTTTAATAAATCATGCATTGAAGTTGGGCTGTACCTGTAGATTTTTTACTGCATTACAGAAATGCTGTCTGATGTAGCTCTGTCTGTCTGTCCTGGCTCCAAGTCCATGTCGTTGGGTCCGTATAGGTGGGCGGTGTCAGGAGTGAGTAGAGAAATAAAGTGAAATGCTCTGAATGGAAAATACATGAGAGACTCATATTTGGATCTGCTGAACACAGCCAGTGTGACGATGCAGTGCAAAGAATACATGCCATGGTAGGGAGTCGGAAGTGAACCTGAACTTCTGGTGCCATTTGGTTTTTGACCTTCATTAATCTAACATTTGATATGTTTTTCATGCAAATTTGGTCTGTCTGGTAAAAATTCTTATTCTACATGTAGCTACATGTATGCTTCCAAATCATACTGAAGTGCCTAGAGTGTTCAACATCCCTCTCACTGCGTCCATGTATGCAGAGCCGTGTGATGTTGTGTATAGCTGATTACTAATTTCAGTCCAGTCCAAATTCATTTGTCAATAACTCACTTTTTCTCCAAAGTAAAAGCGTGGAAGTACATGCACTGCAATCTGACAGCAAGATTATACATGTGCATGATTTGAACTTCCCCAAAACACTACTGACTAGTGCACATGTAATTGCTGAAATATGTCGTAGGAAGTTGAAACTGCTGGCAGGTTTTTGAACAACCAAACATTTCAAAAGTGAACAGTGATTGAGTGTCATGCATTTACATAGTTTATTTGGCATACCTACCAGTGTGAGTTTGCACATGACAATCAAAACAGAATGAACCCCCCCCCCAAGGCATTGAGCTTTGTTTACTATTCAGACAATTTTAATAGTTATGCATAGCTCTACAGTGCAGAAACTCATTTGATATGTCAACAGTGCATACAGACAGTATGTAAATTGTTGCAGCCAGCCTGTAACTGCAATGCTAAATGTGTTCATATTAAAAGTTGATAACATCCTGCCACCCGTGTAATGTGTTGTTTATTACCCCTTTCACCACAATGGTTTGGCCCAAACCCATTGTCATCGATAGGGAGTGTGGGTCTGTTAAGGGGGTGGGGTGGGGGAGATTGGTGATGAACAGATTAAAAAGCCAAATATCCTGCCAAGTTCATATTTTCACCATCAGGTGACGTCAAGTTGGTTACAACCAGTGAGGCATAGTAAAGACCAATATGTTGCATTTTAACAAAGACAGGAACATTTGAAGGCTGTTGAATACCCAGTGTATATAGCATTTTCGTTTCACTAACCGACAAAACCAGCTTCAACTTACCATGGCCAAGTGGTGAATTTCAGAAAGTATGTACAGATTTGGCTCACATACCATTCTTGGCATGTTGGAAAGTATTACAATGTGGCTGGGCTGTAGATAATGCTAGATGTATGCAGTTACCTTGTTGCCATGGTAATCTCTCTTCAATAGTTCCATTCCAGTGCAGTGCAGGGAGATTTCATCATTTAGCGAGGGCAAGATTGTTCATAATTATGAGCATCACGCTGATCGTGGTTGTTTACTTGCAACCATATATGGAATTGCATTTGTGCAAGATTTGCTGATGCCGGCAGAAAAGTTTTGTACGGTTTTGAAACTGTGTTTGTTACTTCTGCCTTGTGTGGCAAGATCACTGGACACCTGAAACCCTCTCACCACTGTGGTTTGAACCAATCCTATTGATTTACTATGGTAAAGTTGGACCTCTAGAGAGGAAAATGGGGGTGGAACCCTTTCACTGAAAGGGTTAATGGCAACATTGAATGAAGAACCCCTCCCATCATTTCTGTGCTTCAAATTCCTGTCCTGCATAAAATTCAGGACAAATATTTATTCTGTATATTAATTAAGGACAGAATTGTGGCGTCGTGACAACGCCGCCCCATTGTTACAGGATGGTTGGCAAATTTTCAGAAATTAATGCTTTGGACTCAGAGCTGCACGATTGTAATTGGTTAATTGCAGCTTTGAATGTACGTGCATCAACCATAGTCTCTAGGAAGAGAGAGTCTATGCCAAAACACTGTGTCATTGCAACCAAAATCTTTGTGTGTGTGTGTAATTCTCATGTCAACAGTTTTGGGTATTGTCCCTGTATGTGTGCCGCACCCAACGGTGTGGTGTCCTTTGGCATTTGTTTGTCACTTGCATGTACTGATGACTGGCTGTTTCTGAACAAATATTGAAAAGATTGTATGAGTGACTGTAACTTGTTTCATTTAAACTATTGAAGGTACAGTGCGTTATCCATTATCCAAAATCTCATAAGTACATAATAAAAATTATTTCATATCTCCATATGACATATAAATTTGCATAACTGCAAGGCAGGTTGTTCAAATATGTTTTATTCAAATATATATATATGAGGGAAATATCTGGCATAAACATGACTTGGCAACCATCAAAATTGAATTCTGGGCTAGGTGTGGACTGTGTTTGGCCCATGGGAGAAATACGAACACCTCCAGTTGCAAACATATTGAAGAAATTGAATAAAGAAATTGCAGAGTTTTTTGTTCAACCTTGAAGACAGAACTAGGTTGACTAAGGGTTCTGCTTCACTGAAACATCTCTCACACTTCCAGAGACGGTTTCTATGGCGATGGGTCGTGTGGAGATGTGATTGAGATTGAGAATGTTTTGAGGCAGTGGGTGAGTGGTAACATGTCCTGGTTTAAAACAAATCCTTGACTCAACGTTAGTCGAATTCTGTACTTACAAATTGCAAGGCCCACAACTGTAACTTTGAAATCATTTTTTTCACAATTTTAGTTTTGTATGTCAACTACAAGTTTTCTTCCATTCTGAAATCATGTAGACACACTTAACCTTTTGAGTGCTGTATTTTTCCCACCCAAATTTTAGTGCAACATTTTACCAATTTTCATGAACTTTTTTGTAATTTTTCAGATAATTTTGGAGCAAATGAACACAACATTTTATTGGCTAGAGTTTTTTATCAAAATTTTGGCAAAAATCTGACAAAAATGTTGTAAGGGCAACAAAAATGGACTTTGGCACTCAAAGGGTTAACACAGTGTCCCTATTCAATTCAAGTTTAATTATATTATTGTGTACATTTTAATTTTAATCTGGGCTAAATTTCATGCATCAACAATAACAAAACCGTCTACACATTTATAAGCTTAGTTGACAAGCTGAATACTGTGTATCTCAAATGCCTTTGGGAGTAGAACAAGGAAAAGTAGTTGACATAAAACAAAAATTATGAAAATATTTTTAGAAGTTAATAATTTCCTATAACTTTTTTGTACATTTGCAATATAAGATTTTTACTACACTCAAAAACTGTCGTTTTTTGTGTGAAAAAGAAATTTTATCCAGAAATATCTCCTGCAACTAGGTTGAAAGAAAATGAGTGACATTTATGATACAGTCCTTATACCTCCCCCGCAACACTCTGTGATAAATTTTTCATCTCTGAAATTTTTCCTAACAAGGCTGCAGGAGCCTGGCAACTGACAGGGCCAACAGTTGAAGTATACCTTCCTTCCGGGCAAATGTAGGCTGTGGATTCGTCTTACATGTATGCTGGGGAGCTTTTTATTTTCATGTCAATGAACTATTTCATGCAAAGTTGAACTCATCTGGCAAAATGTGTGTTCGGCTCCACGCATATATTATGTTAATTGCTTGCTAGGTCATTTGCCTATGGGGATGTGTGGGGGTGTGGTTGATATGTTCAAATGTGAAAGTTCATAATTCTTTTGCATCAATTTTTTTTTGTGAAGGTGGATGGGTACCTCTGTAGTTGAAAGAAAGGCAATTCTCAGACAGTGCAGGGGATACATGAAATTCTTTTGTATTTACTGTTTGTAAACCCATGGATGGACGCACACTATGGGTAGCGTACATAATTTATGAATTGTTGGTGTAACGGTACAGTTAAGAAGAAAATCTACCATCGATGTTGCCAAATCCATCCACACGCTGACTGCATACTAACACTTTTTTTATCGATCGATTTGATGCGTCAGAATGCTCATTTGAGCCTCATAACTGTCAAGGTCATTTGCCTTGTGGCCGTTTTCCTGTTCTTGGAATTTTGGGGTTCTGACAAACACCGGAACAAGAGGAAAAATACTGGAGGAACAGAATTAATTATGGATGTAGCAGTGCAACTTCTCTTGCCAGGTTCTGTTGCCTGCTTGTTGCGAAATTTGTTTGTTTGGTTAATTTTCGAAAGCCACCCATCTTTGTGAAATTCTATGAATGTGAAAGAGTGCTATATGTGTAGGTTGAATACGATACACTTCTCCTTGTGTAAGCAGGTGAAATACACCGAGCAGAAGTTATCATGGAATCTTTGAATCAACTGTTTGTGGGAGTCTTCCTCTCATTGAAAAGTGGACGCATGGGAATTTTTAATGGCGCAAATTTGATCTTTTTTCGTGAAGAAAATTCTCTATAGAGAATCTCTGCATAATAATAAACATATCAGAAACAAAAAAAAACACTGACTCTCTTTGAACTAGGATATTATATAGTCGTGACTTTGTCAGTGGTCTTCTGTGTCCCATGACCTTTTCAGCAGAATTGTTTTCAGTTTATATGTCACATATTACTCTCGACAAACAGTTGCATTCCACAGCAGTGAATGTGAGAGCAACCTATGAACACATATTGCTCAGTTTTCGCAGAAACACTCGCAGAGCCTGCCAGCTCTGACAAAAAGTCAACCGGATGGTTGATGTCATGACCTGTGTGTGAACAATACTGTGATACCTGTGTCCCTTTGTACTTGTCCCCTAGTTACTGAGTATTCTTTTAACCTATTGAATGCTTTATTTTTTCAACATTTTACCAATGTTTATGAACTTTCTTTAATTTTTCTGATAATTTTGGACCAAATGTACACAATATTTCATCAGCCACAGTTTTTTATCAAAATTTTGGCAAAAATCTAACAAAAATTGACTGAGCTATATTTTATGAGGGTGACAAAAATTGACTTTGGTGCTCAAAGGGTTAAAACAAATGGTGTAAAGGTTGAGTCGGCCAGTTTCTTTGTTGTCAGTTTGTTCATAGATTGTGTGAATGGTATCGCTGATATCCAGATTGTGTGATACATGTTGTGGTAGGTTTGTTTTTGAAGGACGTAGCATTTTTCGCATAAACCTGGTTTCTTGAAATTTTGCTCGCCATGGTCCCTGTGAAGAGACAATGACATTTTGCATTGAAAAGATTTAATCCTTTGAGTGCTGTTTTAGTGCAACATTTACCGCTGGTTTAGTGCAACATTTTACCAAGTTTTGTGAATCTTTCTGCAATAATTTTGATTATTTGGACCAAGTTGACATCACATTTCATAACCAGCAGATTTTTATCAAAATTTTGACAAAAATCAGAAAAAAAATTGTGACTGGGTTATATTTTATAAAAGCAATAAAATTGACTTTGGTGCTCAAATGGGTTAAAGATGGATAGTATAGAGGCAGTGACATGTATAGTTTTCTTAGAAACGGGAGAAGAAAACCTTTGAATTGGCATTGCTTTTCTCCATTCCGATTTCATTCCCTGCCTTATATGGCCTCACATAGACATCAGTTTTAAAGTAATGGAATATGTTTCCAGGAAAGTCAGTCAGACTTAATGTGTGTGTGTGTGTGTGTGTGTGTGTGTGTGTGTGGCTCTGTTCTGTGGCAAAGAAATACCGTAGTGTTGAATTCGGAATAGCTGTCATAGAAACTGCCTTAAAATTTTCAAAAGAAAAAAGACTGACAAAAAAAACCCAAAACAAAAGCTGGAGTACACACTGCAGCTGACAGAATCTTCTAAATTGATTACTACACAAAGTTTTTTTGTCTAGTTTTCATGTTCAGTCCATGGTTTATGTTGTGTGCTCTCAGTATCTGCTGTTACCACATGCACCAGAAATCCTGCAAATGCAATTGTCAATCCCAAATTTAGTAAATAACCCTGAAATGTGGACAAAAATAACATATACTAAACAACAATTGTAATATTATAATAAACAGACCCCAGGGCCCTTCATGTACATAGAAAATACGATAAGCCTTACAGTGGCTTAGATTGTCATAATTTATTAATAATGTAACCCCAATGTAACTTGACAGTGATAACAAGAGCCAATTGAATCCAAATTTTAAGAGGACAAATATATTCAAATTTTTACACAAAATATTATTGTTGATTTAAGAATTGTGTAAATTTCACACAGTTCTGAAATACCATACCTAGGCTTTGCATTGCTTCACACACCGGCAGAAACCCTTGGCTGGCAGATATCTCCATTGAATGCAAATAATGAGCATGACAGTGGATGCAAATGATAAAAGCAGTACTCTATTTGCATATTGCCTATATAAGGATGTAAATTTGCATAGCCACGCCTACATGTTTCACTACTTTGTGTTGTAGTGAGAGTGTGTGTGTGTACAGTGTATCACTTCCACAGGATGGGATGGCGCATGCATGCCCTCAGTGTGAGACCAGCGTAAACAACATGTTAATGGGATGTTTGACTCTGGCAGTAAGTGATATGTTAATTAGATGTAAGGTCATTTGCATAGCCACGCCCACTGGCAGTTCCGGGGCCTGATACGCATATCTTGATCAGCTCTGCAGCACTTTACTACAGCTGTGCATTTCAAATCAGCTGGTATGTGGTTGCACGCAGCCTCGCTTCAGAATTACCATCACAAAGCCACAATCAATTTTTTCCATCAGTCGCTCCTAAATTATATTCCAGGAGCCTGAATATTTGTCACCAGCGAAATATAACATCATGTGAAACTGTCGTCTCCAAACTGATTCATAATTTCACAGAAAATAGATCCACACAGGGCATTATCAGACTTGTGTATCTGACCTTTCAGTGTCAGAAATTATTGATAAACAGTTCTCATTTATTTCTACTCCGCCCAGATAAGTCAAATTATATGGCACTGTGCTGTTTCACATTACTTAGTTTGTGATTATCTAACCAAACTTCAAAAAAAACCCCAAGGAGCTGGCATTTTTAACTCCTGTATTGAAATAAGCCTGTCATTTTGCAAATTTTAAAATAAAATAGAGATTGTCATGGCAACAGGATTTAGGTTGTTCAGTCATGCAGATGTCTTTGAATGGGATTTCCGCCTTTGTGTATGAAAACTGTATGACGGCCATTCATATCTGTAATAAGTGAGGAGGCTTATCTAATTAATGTTGTGCAATGCAGTATGCTATCTTCCAGAAGTATGCATACAACCATCTGAAAGGGTACATCATAATTTAGGGCCTTTGCGGATGATTTGATATAATTTTGCACATACATATTAGGAATTTTGAATGACAAAAGTCAGAGAGAGAGAGAGAGAGAGAGAGAGAGAGAGAGAGAGAGAGAGAGCTCAGAAGTAATTTTTCTTCATTATGTATCTCATATTAATATGCCCC
Organism: Ptychodera flava; assembly: GCF_041260155.1. NCBI lineage: Eukaryota > Metazoa > Hemichordata > Enteropneusta > Ptychoderidae > Ptychodera > Ptychodera flava. Next base: position 3,212,737 of record NC_091930.1, on the reverse strand, counting down.
TGTACTTCAAATTTATTGTCATGTCATCATTAGATGTTGTTAATCTTTCTGCCTTTTTTTGTAAACATCGCTGTTACTTGTTGTTAGGTTTCAGTGCTGTGCGTCAGTGCCGTTGCACTTGAACTCTTAAATCCTCATTCAATGGCACTTCTCGTCGTATTTTTTGCAGACCTGGTTTTCCTAGTTGTGCTGGTGCCCTGGCTTTTGTACCGTGCATCTGTTTGTGTGTCTGTCACTCTGTCTGACTCTATCATTATGTGTTGCTGTTAACTTTTAAATCTTCATTCGCTGCCTCTGAACATATCTTTTGCACACCTGGTTTGATGGAAGTTACACACTGTCTGTGACGTGTGTCCGTGTGTCACTCTGTCTGTTGATGTCATCACGTGTGTCAGTGTCGATGCATTGGTCAATCTGTTCTGGACTGTTGCTCTCTATCACAGTCATATATATACATGTGTGTGCACTGCTTTTGTTAGCTGCCTGTTTCATATCTCCACAACTGAGTTGTCTCATTCTTCATGTTCCATACTTGACTTCACAATTCCAAAGGAATGCGATGGATGCACCTCACCGGATACTTGCACCAGATGCAAAGCATAGTCAACATGACAAACAAAGAAGCCTGCAACTCGACAACTCAAGACAAAACTTTTCAACCTACAAAACAAACATTACCGAAGCTGTCTCTATGTTGTTATGAATTTGATAACTGTGAAAGTCAAAATTGTTTTCAAAGATGAGTTTCAAGATGAAGTTCAGATACCATAGCAGAGTGACAGTTCAGATATATCACACAATGTATCATAAGTAATTTCATTGCCATTATTTGATATGGTGGCTGTACAAAAAAATGTAGCTGATATTAAGGAGGCATACATAGCCCATACTGATGCAACTTCTGTTCACTGACCCCCCTTCTTGTACACTGATTGAAAAAAGCTCTGAATATGTGTGTGGTTTGAATGAGTGGTATTATTATCATATTTCCATTGTTGGTGTAGCATATGTTATTTGTCACTTTTCAAAGGGGAGGGATTTTTTCTGATTATGGAGGTCATAACGATCACGTCAGCAGACTATGATATGGTGTTCGTTCGTTCACTGGGGTTGTAACACCCAATGTTTTTTTGTGTCTTTCGGTGATTTTTGTCTGAAACACCGACCAAGGCAGAGATGCAGTGTTCCTCCTTTCTGAGAAAAAGTCTTTTCAGTGAATGTTTTGAAACTTTGACGACTGTGTCGGTGTGTGTTACTCATGTGTGTGTAGTTTCACCAGTAACGGCTCTGATATGTGTAGATGTACATGCATGTATGTACCGTTGATAAAAAAAAAAAATATTTTTTTGTTGAAACACGGTCACTCCATGCACCATGATTCAAGCTATAACATTTGAAGTCATATCATTGGTATTCCATGTTTCTCCCTTTTCCATGCTTTTTCGGTACAATTACATGTAACATTAAGTTCAGCCTTATATAAAGACTGACATTATTTTTAAAACAGTTTGGACACAGCCATGAAGGTCATCTCAAACATGACCTTTCATTCCTGGTAACTTTCCAAGTACATCCTGTCTTCCTGTTTTGCTGATGTGGTGTAGTCACCATCACAAATGCAGTGTTTCTATTGATGCTGACAGTGACTGGTGAATGGTGATATGTGTATCGTGAGATATTTTCTGTCATTTCAGGCTTTTTTCCATTTCTCAAGTTGTGTTTGTTCCCTGTTTTGGCGCAGTGATTAATGAAAATATGCGCATAACAAACTAAACTCATAATTAGTATGGGGGTCGGAAGGGTGTTTAGTCGTTTTCACTCATAGCACAATGTCATTGTTTTGCCATAAGAACCATGTATTGGTATCGCCATGTAAATGCCTAATATACACTCATGGTTCAGATTGTGATTTTGGAAATTCCGTCAGTGAAAAACCTGTCGGCAACTTCCAACTATGAAATTCACCAAGTGATCATGTTCCATGGGGGAAGTTCAGACCATAGTGTCATAGTAAGATTTCCTCATAGTCAAACTTTCATTTTCATGGTCTGAGGTCAAATACAATGAGTTAAAAGTTATACAACTGCCATAAATTATGTACAAGAGTGTTTTAGGTGGCCATGAGCTCTCATATCGTTTGTTGAAAATTCCTGTTGAATTTACAGAAACCGTCTCGTGTACCATGATTTTGGAGTCAGATTCTCAGAAAAATGATATCTTTTGGATGGAAAGTGTGGTTTGAAGTATATGCATGACCTTTTCTTGTTTTGTAAAAAATTCACCCAATGGCAATCATCAGCATACTATAAATCACAGTTGGGGAGTGACTGAGGGTATAAAGAGTGTCTCTGAAGTTCATGATTAAGGTCAACGCTGCATAATTTACGAGGGCGTAAATTCATATGGAATTACTGTGACAGATAATGAAAGATATCATTTCCTCATCATTCCTGAACATGGATAATGCTGGCATTGGTAAACAATACTATTAGAATTTGGCCGAAAGACAATTGATTGGTTTCTAACAAGTGCAGATTAAGTGTTGAAAGGGACAATAAAAACATCCCATGAATATGAACAACGGCGGCTTAAAGCAATCTGGGTCAAGTATAATGAGCTGTGAAGAGACTGAAAAATATCCCTGTCTTTCAGTGTACAGACTTTCCAGGTATTTCTGCTGGAATGCGTTCCCTACATCATGCAAGTTACTAGGCGGGGCTAGTCACACCAAACCCCTCCTCTACGACAAACGATATGAAAGACACAGTTCTACTGCAAATTAAACATTTTCAGTTCTACAGACACATCTTGATGACATTCATGGAGAGCACTGTGTTGGTCTGTATTCTTTTAGAAATCAATAAAAATAAGAACATTTGTTCTGATGTATGAATATGGTCATGTTCAAAGTCAGTGAGTTAGGAAACACATAAGTTGATTGCATCGTAACTAAACATTGAAAATCGATTAATAAAAAAATACATGTATAGCAATGATTGTAATCGAAAGAGAGCAGCTGGCTGCTTTGAAAAGTGTGGTTAGCAGTTCATACTCTTTCACCATTATGGTTCGGCCCAAATTGATTGTTGTAAATGGTGATTGTGGACCTGTCTACAGGCAAGTAGGGGTGTACAGGTTTTAAACTTGTTTTCCATCTACTTGCTACTCAATGGCCGTTATTTTTATCAGATATACCAGGAATTCTTTGACTACTTCTGACATGTAGCGTCATTTCGTATACATGCACCTCATTGTAGATTCCCTCTGAAATACCTAATTGACGAAGTAATTTGAGAACAGAAGAGAAGGGCACTCGTTTTGTGTCAGTCTAGTGGATGAAATAAATATCAGGAAAAAAGTTATGCGTGCCATGCATGTGTTTTTGCAAGTTTGTTTCACTGTTTGTGAAACAGTTTGCTGTGCTGTGATTTCTGGAACCATGTTGAAATTAATACGCATTGAAATAATTCAAGAAAATGGCTGATTCATTCCCTTGAGTAAATTAATTTACACGTCAAATTAAACTTTCAAATAAATTTACTGGTACTGATTAATTCCGCCCTTTGAAAGTCAAAAGCCACCGGCTATTTATAATCTTCTTATAATTCATGACATATTTGTCTGGTCCCATACAGGTTTGGCGTCCGTTAGCCTCAAAGTTTTGCATTTTGTAATTAGAATACCAATACCCTAGTACTGACATCCATTACATAATAATCTGGAACAACAAATATTATACTCATTAACTCTTTGAGCGCCAAAGTCAATTTTTGTCACCTTTAAAAATATACCCAACTCAATATTTGTCAGATTTTTGCCAAAATTTTGATAAAACCTGTAGCCAATGAATGTGAATCCATTTGGTCCAAAATTATCAAAAAAATTACAGAAAAATTCATAAAAATTGGTAAAATGCTGCAGTAAAATTTTGGTGGGAAAAATAACAGCACTCAAAGTGTTAATACTAAACAAATGACAGATACCCAAAATAAAAAAAACACAACAACAAACAATAACCAACCAAGATTAATAAATGAATTACTTACCTAGACGTGTTTGCCCTTTCTCTACTTTGAGAATGATTAGTTCTGATTGATTGAGAATAAAATTTGCACTATCTTGGTGAAGATGAAGCTTTAGGCAATGTCGTACCTGACCATGAAATTGAAAATGTCTAAACTGCATGATTGTTGCGTTGTATTCCGAGGTGTCGTTTCCTCTTTCTGACATTCAATCTTGAAAAATGAAGAATTTGGACTTAAATTATTAATACACTGATCTCTTCATTCTCTGTAGGTGTAGCATCTCAGGTGAAAATTTCATGTCCACCCTTTGACTTCAATGGTTTAACCCAATCCTAATCCCCATTGCAGAGTTAGTTTGACCTTTGTATTGGAAAATAGGGGTGATATGAATGATTCAGCAGGTTTTGTCACTTGGTAGATTCATTGAAAACAAATCCTTTTACGTGAATATCAGTTCCCAACTCCACCCCTCACTAAAATACCAAACCAAAAAAAAAACCCCCAAAAAAACACAAAACAAAAAAACAGAAACTTTGAATACTTGAATATCTACATGTTTTATCGACAAAGTGCCTTAATACTATTATGATATCAATATGAAGAGAGAAGCATTTAAAAACTTGATATCAAGCAAAAAAACCTCAAAATATTGCACAAACCCCAAGACTACTGGTACCTCACAGATATGTGGCATATCAACCATCATTCAATGCTCTTGCGGTGGACAACAAGAAATCTCTAGTTAGAGAGTCAGCCGATGTAATATTGTTTATTGTGCACTGAGGAAAGGGATTGGAAGTAGTACATGTCACAGTCACACACTCATACACTTTTTATTGTCAGGTAGTCGTGATTGTAATCCAAAAGAATGAGTCATCACTAAATCAGGTATAGGGGCCGTAATGGGATCAACTGAGGTCAGTCATAAAAATGCCACTGACCGTTCGGAGTATAGTTGTGGATTTTTGAGCATTCAGTGAACGTGTCAGAGTCATATTATATGTTAAATTGCCTAATGATTGCACTTTTCCGTATCTTCCAAGGGTAATGGAAGTTGATTGTACTCCCATTTATTTGAGATCTAGCAACCAGAAGACTTAATTTCAATATTGCAAGGGGGGGGGGGGTGTCATACCTTTTCACCCGTTGTAGTGTTTTTCAAAACTCTGCAAATACTGACAGTTATTCAAAATCTAACAATTATGCAAACAAAAACTATTTGCCTTCAGCACAGCAAGTTTCACGGAAACCACAAAATTTCTCACAAAAAAAAGTTTCCACGGCAACATACACACGAATTCACTGTACAGGCAGTGCAATAATTCCCGCCACAAAATTATCAATTTCAGGAGAAATTCGATGTATTCGATTGTCTCATGACGGAAATCTTCAAACCGAGAACAGGAAACAGTAATGATTGGGGAAATTGTACATGAATACTGGGTGTAAATTTTTCAGTAAGGACATTCCCACACTAGCATGATGATGTTCTTAACACAATTGAAACACCCCATGTGACGATATGAGGATGGAAAAAGGATGGAAAAAAATGAGGATGAGAGTGTGAAGTTAATGAGGTTTCAACGAGCTAGAATAGCATATTGTGTACAAGGGACGGCTCAGAATGCACACAGGTTCTGACATACACTTCACTCTCTGAGTTAGCTCCGGGGCAAAATAAAGACTCCGGTAGAAAACTTGGCATGTAGCAAGACTACATTAAGCTTGCCCTCAAAGACTGATAAATCACGTATTCCATGTTTGTGATAGAATGCAATCATGGGATAGCTTTCAACACACATTTTGGGTTTGTGATCGCCCCACGTCATGAATGGATAGTTCATAATACGCAACTGAATTTAAATATTGTTGCGTTTGGTAATTATCGTTCGATGACTTTCCATTTCTGACTGGGGGTAAAACCCAATATTGATGCTAATGTCAGTCATTGTTTAATAATGAATAAAATCTCAATGTTTCTCTGTTAAAGTTTAATTTTCAATCGGTGATAAATCACTGTGCAGTTGTTGTGGCAACAGTGAGGTTTGCCGATGTGTATAGCAGGTGTGAGTGTAACTGGAAATGGCTTCCCTGACGTGTGTGACCGCAGAAAATTCTGTGAATCCAATACACAGAAGGCAGAGATTCACTCTAATTTGACAGACTGTGTGTGCACACTCGATGTATTCGTCTTACATGTATGCCCAGGCAAAGTGTGCTGCACCTACGTGAATTATAATTTATAGTTATACCCAGGTTCCCCTGTCATGTTACCGGGGTTCCACATGGTAAATTAACACCATCATAATCAGAGAACATACAAAATGGTACCCAAAACCCTGATTTACCCATACCCTCAGCAAAACAGCAGAAAACACTGCCCTGGTGCTGACTGAGACTTCACCTGTCAGGGGGTGTCACAACAAGGCCAAGTGCTGTATCAGTCTACTTCACACAGTGCTGTGATTGTAGTCACCCCCCTGTGCTCAGGGCAGGCTTCACTTATTTTTCAGCTATGGATTCAAGTTTATGACTGTTGAATGACTCTGCTGCTACCCTAGATGACCTCGCTCGGAGTTGATTAGCGGTGTCTGGAGGTCCCCCTGTCTCTCTCTGTCACTGATTTATCTACCTAGCTACCAGGACAGATCTTAGTGATCCAAGCATCAGCATCATACATTGTATATTTGCAATACTTTGTTCTGATCAACCGGTCATCACAATACATGCGTGCCTTTCACAGCACGATATAACGGCATCCACTGGTCATGTTTGTTGATCAACATTATCCATCCATAACATATGCATGAATATACATGTATGATACAAGTGTACTTTATGTAATTGACTAATTGTCACAGTGTCATTACAAGTGTACCTGAAATTCATACAAAGACTATTCTGCCAGTCTGTCCATTATCAGGGAGACACTTCCAGTATACATGTATATCCTGGAAGATGTAAATGCAGGCAAACTGCTCCTTTCCACTTCCCCCCCCCCCCACACACACACACTCACACCACTACCATTACCATCACCATCATGAGGGTAGTACAGTGGTCCACCTCGCTGTATTGGCAACTTTATGATCGTCTTTGATGCATTCACCACATGCCATGTTACCCGCATGGCTTCGCACAGAGGTCTCATAGTACCATTTCAAATTCAGTAGGATCAGACCAAAGTTTTGTAATGAAAGGGTCACACACTTATCATTGACTGCACAGGGGTGAGAGCTCATGTCAGGGTAGGTGATACCATGATTTGCTGTCATGACATTTGCATTTGTCATGAAATGGATGGCAGACACCCCTTCCATCCACAAATTTGTCTAATCCTTTAGAAGTTCCAGTACAGTTGATGGACCAATCGAGTTAGTCAGAATTGTGTTGGGGGTGGGGGTGGGGGGTGAAAATGGACACCGTACCAGTGTATAGATCCACGCTATTTAAATAAGCATCATTGGCACGATGCACTCATTGAGAAGTCAAATGCATGCAGAGCCCATGTTATTTCCAGTAGCTGAGATCTGGGGTTGTGTTGTCATAACCTTGGGACACAGAACAGTGCAGCAAAAAACAATATTTATAATACAGGCTTCACTCAGGGCAAGAACAGTTAGTTTTATTTTGTCGTGTCGCTTTTAAAATTCAATGGTTGTGCATAATTTGTTGAGCACAATTCCTCATAGAATCTCCGCATATTCTATGCACCGATGGTTGATTTTGTTGATGTCCTTTATTATATAGTGATAATAAATTTTTATAATATTTTCATTATTTTTTGTTGTAATTGCAGTGACAGGATGCCTTCTTATTCTATACTTTATTAGTATGATGAAATAAAAAGAAATTAGCTGTGGCAATGCAAAAAATTGTGCTCTTTGTGTGATTTGTTGTTGTTTATAAATTCTGAGCAAATTGCAGTCCGAACTAAAATTCAGTTTTCGACAATAAGATTGGGCACTAATACGATGTACACACATAAAGGCTGTATGGACAAATTGAAGGCATAAAACGGAAATTCTAGAAAACTGGCGCAAGAAAAGCTACAGCTGTACTAGTACACACCAAAGCCTCCAAATGCCCATGTCACGAGATCTTTAATTCTGTTATTAGCCCCCAGGGAGATGAGCTTTACTTGACTCTTACTCCATGTCTCCCTTGAAAATTAGCCTGTGCCATACATCAGACGACTGTGACTCCCAGATGGATGAATTAGAAATCCAAGATGGTATTCCTTCTGCCCTGTTTTGTCATCTCAGATTTCTCGGATAAATCCATGAAAACCGTCACTCGCCTCGAGAGGCTTAGCTTGATAAACACATGCTGTGGCAGTAAAATATGGAAAATTGGAATGAAATGGCGAGATTTCAACGGCAGTAGCTTTAACTTTTGATGAATCTTTTACCTATTTTTGTTTTTAGCTACTATAGACTATAGTCTATAGAAGCTATTGGGATGGGTATCCGTCCGGCGTCCGGCGTCAGTCTGTATGTATGTATGTATGTATGTATGTATGTATGTATGTATGTATGTATGTATGTATGTATGTATGTCCGTTTGTGAGGCGTCCGTCCACTCAAATATCTTGAGAACCGCAGTACTTACTGATTTGATATCTGTTGTGTAGATGAAAAATATGATTTTGAGAAACTATTTTTTTTAATTTTTTGATATTGTTGAAAATAGGCAAATTAATGCCAAAAAAGGTGTTTTTGGTGAAAAATCTTCTTCGTCATAACCGCTGGTCAGACAGCTTTGTTATTTGGTATACAGGTCCCTAGGGATAACCCAACTTAGATATGTTCAAATTGTGATGAAATATGCAAATGTGTATTTTTAAGGAATTTTTTTGTCATTTTTGGTCAAAGTTTGACTTACATTTTATGTAATTCTTGTACTGTATAAACCCTATCAATTCACCTAGAAAAAAATAATTAATATGATTTCAAATAATTGAATTAATTAGGAAATCATCAAAGCCAAAATAATTTTAGTGTGGAATTATCAGAAAGTTCAACTTTTTTTGACAGTTCATAGTGAATTGAGGATTAAAACATGTAAAGGCAACTTTCCTGAATCCCAACTTTGATATATTCTGAACCACCATTTATGTTATCTAACAGAAATTGCTCATAATAGTTTGTCATGATAGGGTGGTCAAATAAATAGAGATAGAGAAAGTTCTAATTTCCATTTATGGTTGACTTGGTAAGGATAAAATAAGATTACTTTTTCAGGAAAAAAATAGAGTGGTCAATTGAAAGAGTGGTCAAAGTGATAGGGTTTTTATGGTAAAGCTGGCTGTAAGATTCCTCATGTGCTATTTATAGCAATTATGCAATCTGTGTAAACAGTGCAATGAAAGTGTAACATGATTCCTTATAATGCTTTTGATGACCTCGAACTTCTTAAGTTTCAAACATTTGTCTCTTCAGTGTGCTTTCTCTGAGTACGTACAGTCTCAACTTATTCAACAGAACTCACTACAATGTTAATCACAGATATCCACCTTCTTCATCAATACATGTGTCACAAAAGGTTATTCTCTACATAACACAGCAGAGCTCTGTCAACTGTTGAGTCGCTTGTTTTTTCAAACCGCTTGTCAGACAGCTTTAATATTTGGTTTACATGTCCCAAGGATGACCTTAGCGAGATAATTTCATACAGTCAGGAAATACTTAATTTTGTATCCATGTCTATAGTAGCTTCAGGGACTTTGGCCCTATGTTTAGTGTATGTCAAGATCAAGTTCTCGTTCTACCCTCCGAAGCATGTTGAAATATCAAATATTCGGTTTGTCTCTACAGAATGTATGCATGCGAAATGCACTGTTATTGTTTACATTTGAATCCCAGTCCAGACCAGAATTCATTTGTCAACAATAACAATGCAGTCTACACATGTGTAGTTTGAGTTGACAAGCTGAATACTGTGTATCTCAACATGCTATGGGGAGTAGAACAAGAAACTGGAGTTGACATATGATACAAATACGGTGAAAAAAATCATCACATGTGTTACATGTGTCACAGGCCCTTTAGGAATTAGGGATCAAATGTAGCCACAGTAACAGTATATTTCATCATTGTCCTAGGGGGCAAGTTTCTTATGTAAGACACCCTAAGACAATACATGTATGAACTTTCGGGTATCTGGTCCAACATTCTACAGGTGGCCTAGGGGACCCTGTTTTTTATTTAGGACACCCTAAGATGATGTGATTACTGATATCACGGTATTAGGTCTAACATTCTTTAGTGGCCTAGGGGAGCATGTTTCTTATTTCAGACACCCTATGTCATATAGATCACCACTGTAATAGGCCAAAATAATTGATACTAATACAATTCAATGGAGTGTACAGCATTGTTGCTGGATATAGCCAGTGCTGACATGGTTACCTATTCTGAGTCTGATTCGAGAAGACTTGGGGAAATGTGGTTTGACCTCTGAATGAACCTTCCACAGACATGCCCTCTGTGTGAACCTTAAACTGAGTGTATCACTAGTAGTGGCGGTAGCAATATAGCGTAATGCTGGCATGTGTCAAAGAAAGAGGATCATTCACAGACTCTACTTTCCCAATCACAGTCAGAAATACAAAACCACATCAAACCAAACAATAATTGCCCTTAAAACAGAATGCTCTAAATCTTCTCTCCTGCTGAAAAGTTTGTGCCTTTCACCAGTTTGCTGTGGACTCATTGAAGCCTAAAAAGTGAGCATTGCTTGCCGAGGAAATCGTGAGAAGATGACTTTGTGTAAATTCTCTATATTTTGCTATTTTTAGAGGGGCATGTACATAAGTGTAGGGCTTCACTATGAGTAATAAGTTGGATAAAATCCAATGTCAGAGATTGTGTGTCTGTAACCGTGTTCCTCAAGTGGCAATGCAGAACATGCCTCAGGTGATTCTAGGGGTAACTTTGTTTTCAAATTGGTATACTTCTATCAAAACATTACTGGGCCAATAACTCTAAAAGTATGGTGATAGCTTGAATATTTTAACTTGTCAACACAGTGTCCATGTATATTTAAAATGCAAGTTGTTCCTGTTCACTTTTGAATTGTCGTCCAGACCAGAACTCACTTGTCGACAATATAAATTCAGTCTGTTTATGTACAGGCTGAGTTGACAAGCTCAATACTGTGTATGGTTTGGGGAGTAGATCAAACTATTATGGCAGGGCTCGACATAAGCGCTAGCCCACTAGCCCGAGGCTAGTAAATTTTCAAGAGGACTAGTAAAAATGTCTTCGGAGGTAGTCCTGCGGACTAGTGCAATTTTCAAGTTCCGTATAGCTAGGAAAGTTTATCGCTACAAAACTAATGGGACGCCGGGCCACTCATAGATAAGAATGAACCAAGCCTCGATCATTTTATATAAAAATAAACTAACTTTTACCCAAACAAATTGGACAGTGAAACAGTGAAGCAAACTTTATTGATCACCAACTTAAAATGGAACATTTACCTGCTACGGAGAATCAAATTGTACTGTACATGCCAGTAACATGGCCCCGGGAAACATGGCTCAATGCAACGCTGAGCATCAAACGGAATTGTCTGCACGTCGTGTATTTTGGTTTGCTTGAAGCTCATCACTTCGCCTAAAAACATGAGCAACCCCACAATTTCGTTCAAACACTGTATCCTTGCCTTTCAAAGAAGATTTTCTCAAGATTTCTTCAGGGGCATTCCCAAACAACACCTCCGATAGTTCGTAGCCAGCTTGACCCTGCTTTAGAATGCCTCCACATGCTGACCTCCATATATAGTCAAGCCCCCTAGCTTGATTGAAGCTGGTCTTAAAAAGAGCCATCTAGCTTGCCAAAGCAGTGCTATGGCAAGTTGCTACTGCTTGTACAGGTGAGGGAAGTCCTCACAGATAATAACTTGGTGCTAGCAACTTATTGTTTTGCCATTTTAGTGGAAAAGTGTAAATTATTGGGGCAATAACAGTGAAGTGAACCTTAAAACAGTAGTGAAAAAACAACGTATGAAATGGGTGTATCAGACTGTTGTATCCAATCACTTCTGGGAGTCATTGGTTATTTTTGTGCTAATCACATTTTGTTACCAGTAACTGGCAAAAACTTATAAAAGACACAAGCAGTTGAAATGGTAAAATGCAACATTTTTACTATTAAAAACAAAATTTTTCACAAACCATTATTACAAATGAGAGGTCCTCCCCACGAGCTGGTCAATTTTAAAATGTGATGATCAAAAATATGAAGGCATTCCACTGGAACATTTGTGAATGGCTGTATGAATTTCAGTTCTGGAGAAACAAATCTGTCCCCATCATGAACAAACATGTTCTTTGCAAATTAATGGCGCACTACCTGAGCTATGAAGGATTTTCCAACAAATTCATCCCTACCTCTGATTTTATTCTTGATGGCAATAGGCTATTTTCATGACCTCTCCTCCTACACAGGACATTTCATTCAGGTTATTTTTGTGGTTTATATATGATTCAAAGTTAAACATTTTGCAGTAAGCAAATGTGCTAGTCTTGCATGAAAGTTACTTATTGGGTTTAAAAACATTTGCGACAAAAAATATGAGAATATGTCATATACACCTCTTTACAACATGAGAGCAACATTTGGCTTTGCTTGAACAGGACTAGTAGATTTCATTTAGGACTACTAAAAATGAGCTGCTACTAGTCCTTCGGGCTAGTGGATGATTTGACCTTACGTCGAGCCCTGTTATGGTGACGTTAGAAATAAAAATACTGGAAAAATCATGTAAACTTAGAGTTGCTGGCCCATGAACTTCATTATGTGGCATTTTCTGTCCTTCTGAACAGCTATCAATCAAAGAGAGTACATTACCATGATTTGAGAGGTACTTGGTCTTGGGGGTGGCTGGTTTTCGCCAAGCATCAGAAATTGACATGTATAAATTTCAGGTCATGATTTCATAAAAGCAACAGAAAAATTCTGAGAAAAGACAACAGCATCAACTTTGATGTTTATGTCACTGACTTTGTTCCAGAAAACAAATATAAATTTTATTCATCTTTTCCTTTACATGTGTGTTGAAATACAATGTACTGCACCAATTATCTGCGCAGCAAATTAAATGCTCGGCTACACTTAGCTACGACAAATGAATTCTACTCTCGGTGAATATTGAGTTGTCAGCAATCAATAACACCGAACACTGTATATATACCGTACTACGATTTGCATACCGGTATAAGCTGCATGGAAAAGTGGAAACTGGACATTCTGACACGAGTTCAGTAGTGGGATAAGAAACTCTATTTCACAAACAAACCAAACATACCTGAAAATGGATCACAAATTAAAGCGTGACAATCTTATTATCTCCAAAATGTCATTGGTAAAATTCTAACCATGTTGGTTTTGTCTTGAAATTTACTGTTGTAATATTCCATACATGCTGTCTTTTCTGTGAGCTGTTTTTGTCTTGCAAGATGATTACTTTGCTAATTGTTCTCTTTCTCTGTTTTGAACAGATTCACGGCCACTGATCGATGCGTCCAAGTTTGACATGGACGAAACAGAGGCTGCCAACATGCTGGTGTCCCTCGGCAACTCACGATCGGGCACGCCATGCTTCTCGCCCGTGCCAACGCCTGGAGGGCCCATGTCACCGCGGTCGCTCTCCCAGTCGCCATCGCCACATTTCACCTTCAAAGGACACAACACCTTCAGTCCAATTTCTATGTACCCACACTCACAACAGAGAGTGCCCATCGGCACGCCAACGCGAAGGTGGAGCACCAGCACTCCGAAATCCGGTCGTTCTTCGACCGAAATGATTTCACCCAATAGTCAGCGCTACAGCTCTGGAACTGGAACCACGCCAACTTTTCAAACCAACCTGAGTTTTGCTTCTCCCATCAGTCCAACGAAGCTCACAAATAAAATGGAAAGCGTCAAAAACATGCCCCGCCCCGACTTGAATAAGAGCAGTGACGGCAATGACTCAGGGGTGGATATGCATAGTCAGACAAGAAGTCCAACGCCAGCACTGACCATATCGCCGACATATTCACGACAGCAGGTGATTTCGCCTCCAAATATCATATCGCCAACCGTAGCTGCCAGACAACAGCAACAGGCTTGGCAAGCGTCGTCAAACATGCAGCAAGTCACGGTGTCGGAGAGGACCGTCCGCGTCTCACAGGCGCAGGATCAGAGGTTACAGTCAGGCTTTGTTCCGCCACTGGTGGCGCCCTCACAAAAGATTCAGCAGGAACCGCATACAAGCCCAATGGAAAGGAACCACACACCTGTGAGAAACCACAAAGTTGTGGAGACACAACAACCAAAAGAAAACACACAGAAAAACATTTTACGCTCCACTTTACAGTATGCTCAGTCGGTGGATGGCCACCAGGAACTAAACAGCACACAGGAGAAAAAGGTGTCCACCATGGACTCACAGACTCAAACACCCCAGGAGAGTGAACATCCGCAGGAACAGATCAGTCTAGCTAATCAGATCGTAGGACAGCCACAGCAGAGCAACCAGCAAATGCCAAGCCAGGGGGGCCAGGGCCAGCAGTCAACACAGCCGAGCCACCCAACACCATCTGCGTTGCTCCCTGTGATAAACACAGAGAAGCCTGACACTGCAGGACAGAAACAAGAGAATGGCAAACCAGGTTCAGGTAATGAATGCTACTCACCCCTCATAATGGTCTCTTCTCATGGGTTACTCCATGGTTTGGGGCTGATGCACTTTCTTTAAAATGGGGGTAAAAGGATGGGATGTCATCAGCTGCAAGAACTCTGCTATCTGAGAATGTTCAAAATTTATCCAACAGATGGTGTTTTGTCAAAGATGGGTGGCAACACAAGTGAGGCAATTCAAAGATGTATGGATCCTCCATGGACGAGAAAATCTTGAACATATTCATCCTTTGTGTGATAGAAAAATGTTCCTCTAATACCTTGAACGCACTACAAACTTTTACTCACACAGGAATCTATGCTTTGAATCTAATATACATGTAATCAGGCTTTTGGAGTTGCATTTCTCAGCCAGATATCGGGCAACTTTCTCCCCCCATGGTTCAGCCAATAGCCATTGTTATACCGGTAAATGGTGATTGTGAACCTGTTTAGATGCAAAGCGTAAATTCCTATGTGAGTTAGTTTGTTGTGTGTTCCAGATATTGTTTCTGAAAGATATTAAAATAACACACTGTGCTTGTTCCAGTGGTCATCAAGTTTTGCTTCAGGCGGCAGGATGTTATACCTTACACAGCCTATCATGATGTAAACCTGAAAAGGATGTCCAAAAAATTGGCAGTTTTGTTTCTGTAAACATACAAGTAGACATAGTACATAGTTTGTCAGTTGCTTTATTGAGATAGTATATTTGAATGTCCCTTCTGTACTACCTTGGTGCAGATATTAAAATCATTCAACCTTCAAATATTTTTGATTCTCGCTCGGAGGGGTTAGGTCATTGGAGTTTGATATGTTTACACCCATTTCAGAGTTCACCCATCCAATAACACCATAGCAAACAGTAGGGCTGAACCAAATCCTGGATAAACAGGGGATAGTGGTCTGTGAGTGAAGGTGCCACTTCAACCTGTCTATACTTAATTCTTAAAACTGCTTATGACAGTGATTGAAACATATAGCAGCTGAGATCACACTTGTATTAACACTTTCACCGCGGGAGGGCGCATTCTGCGCCAACGGCCAGACTGCGGGAGGCGCGTAAACGCGCCAAGAACGTACGCGTTTATATGCGTTCGATATACGTTGGCTTTGTTTGATCTACATCATGTTTGTTGACTATTTCCTCAAGCCTAGCGTAGTATACGAGGTAGAGGTCAAACCTAAATGAGCATGCGCGCCAAATTTGTAAACAAATGCCGCCATATTCGGTCATTTCTCGGCCGTGATTTGTAAGGATCGTGTGATCGGTTGTTGTTTTTCTCTCAGAGGGTATTTAAAAATGGCGATGCGGGCACAGTTTAACACCGACAAAGCCCTTGAGCATGTTTTTCTAGACACTAATAGTGGAATTGTCACTGATCTTGAAACTGAACTCGACGAGATGGCGGAAGTCAAATTTCAAATTACAACTCTAATACAGAACTTGAATATGTTCCCAAACCAGTTGAGCAAACACAGAGATCGCAAGCAAGACACTGACAGGAAGGTAGGCAATCTGAGCATGCGACAAAGTGCGACAAAGGACCGATGACTGACATCACAAACGTTGATGGGGTATCCTGTGGATGTTGTACGACATCAATCTATCAATGACAATTACACATCGGACTGGCTACCAGTATATAAGCTTAAATAGAACATAGCTCTCTTTTGAATGTCAGATGATACCTGTTGTTCGAAGATGAACTTGTAATAAATATGCATATTAATCTCATTTACGTGGAATATGTTTTAGCGTATGTGTTCCTCCTACTGAATTTGAGTTGATAAAACGTAAGTGGTAATTTTTAAAGTGTTACGCTGAGAAAAATACATTTATATATTGAAATAACAAAAAATGCAACATTTTTTGATTTTTTTTGGTAAAATCCAATATGGCCGCCATGATCACGTGATCTTCAAGGCGTGTCACATGACCTTTTGTGCATTTTTATGATGCTCTGTCATATTGCAATACTCACTGAAAAAATTGTCCCGAATACTCAAATAATTACAAAGATATAGCACATGCATGTAAATCAATATTTATAAGGCCATATACCCATAGAAAACTACGCACAGGAATGCACGTATAAAAATTAATTACGCAGTGAAAGTGTTAAAGTTAACACTTTCTAATGACCATGACTTTGTATACACAGTTTGGAACCAGACGTCCACCAACGCGTTGGCAGTATTCCCTGGCACAGCCTGGTACCCATCCTGACACCTGGCCAGCCACCAGCCAATCACATACCATTTACAGTGCAGCAGCCACCTGTCAGTCAGCAAGCTCTGACCAATCAGAATCAAGGTACGTATTGTAAGGGTAATGTATGTTTCAGAAAGCATGATTTCCAATGTTACACCATAAAGCTGAGCAATCAACTGGTTCCTACCGACCAGACACTGTGTTTCATGATGGAATCTTTGCATGAACATGAACGGCTGTTTTAAACAGTCATTTTACAGCAATGTATCGGTGTAGCATAACCATCTTGCATAAATATGAAGGAAACTTGAAAAATATTTCTTTTGAATGTTGTCATAATAGAGGAAAATGCTGTACCCATAACGTGCTAGATATTTAGAAAAGTCCCAAGATATTGAAAGTAGCCAAGAAAAATTAAGGCTCTAAATTAAAGTTAATATAATTATCAAGGCGGCAGTGATTTTCACTCTGAGTAAAATGCAAGTTAACCCTTTGAGCACTGTATTTTTTTCCAAAAAAATATCAGGGCAACATTTTACCAACTTTTATGAATATTTCTGTAATTTTTTCAATGATTTTGGACTTAATGGACATAAATTTTCACAGGCTATACTCATTGACAAAAAATTTGGAAAACATCAGAAAAAACTTGTCTAGATCTGAAAGAAATTGTTGGCATTATATTGTATAAAGGCGACAAAGATCAACTTTAACACTCAAAGGGTTATTTATACTGGAGATGCTCATGAGTTTGTCGATAGACTTTGGAGTATTAAGAGAAAAAAATTTCATTGTCATAGTTGATAAATTTTTGAGACTATTTTACATCGTTTAAATAAAGCAAAAATGGCAAGGTTCAACTCAAAGGCTTTACTTTCAACCCAGACTCTAACCTTTCGTTTCAGTGTAATGTGACAATTTGTAGTAAATTATAGATATCGCTTCATGACAAATCATGACTGATTTATCAGAAAATCTTCACTCATTTATTCATTATTACTTTTTTTCCTTTTCACCACAGAGGAGTCTGTTGCCAGCATCCAGGCTGCCATCCAGCCTCCATCATCGCTGATGGACAGACACTACAGAGCCAGTGAAAGTGACATTGACCTGGATAAGGAACCGTATGTGTTATTTTGATTAACCCTTTGCACCCTGACCCCCTGGTACTCTATGACATCATCGGACATTTCTGTCCGAGCCGGGTTCAAAGGGTTAAGACCCAATAGCTTGCAACTTCAGATGTGTTCCCTGTGTCTTTGTTCTTCTTGTGAAATACAGTTTCTTGTTCTACTCCTCAAATCATCTTGAAATATCAGGTGTTCAACTTTAATACACCATGGCCTTATAATTGAACTTGTGTAATCTCTGATGACATTTACAGACAGCTTAGAGTAGTATGCGCCTCGAAAGTGAAAGACTTAAACTTTTGCTCAAACTTTCCTCAATGAAACATTCGACCATTCTCTTACTGAATCAAGAAGAAAACCAGGGATCACCGTGAAAATTTAGTACCAGAGAGACAAATTACCCATGATTTCCCGATATCTAAAATTCAAAATGGCCGCCATCCATGTGTTAACTCAATGGGGAAAAATATAATTTTCGATTTTCGAAAAACCGACACGGTGAAAACTTTTCTTACACCAAAAGCTTTAAAATGAGGCTCCACAAGTGGTAGATCAGAAGAGAAATGATAAAATTTGAAAGCCCAAATATCTGTCCCCGAGGCATGTTGTCTACCTTAACCCAAGCTGTGCTACGTGAGAGCCTGGCTGTCTCAGTCAGCCATCCTTGCTGGGATGAGCTATGTAGTAAACAAGAGGCTTTGAGAGAGTCTAGAAAACTCCCTGAAAAAATTATCAAATAATACAGTTCTGTTGATTTTCATACATTCATTTCAATCCCCAAAAGATGCAAGATTTATTGATGTCACTCCCTTGGGAAATGTTAAAGGTTTTTCCGCATATTCGCTTTCCATGGAAAATTGCAATGTTTAGAGCAACCGCTCAGACATTGTAGGAAGGGATTACACTGTAAAGGGTTACTTTTCTTTTACCCCTGGAGGCAGGAAATGTGTCAGACGGTTTATGAATGAATGATTGTCTTGGCCCCTCTGACTTTTCTTTTGGTGCTATCCTGCTTTAGTCATTTTGGGTCATACCACTATGAACTAGGGGGAATTTTTGTTCAGATCTATGACTCTTACTAAAGCTCTTGACAGAGGAATTGTCAATTTTCCATGTTTGTACATGTTCAACCCCTGTGCCAATGTTCAGATGGAAGTGCCCTGCTCTGCTCATGCTGGGTCGTACCACTTCTTGCAAAGGGGAGATATAGAGGTTTGTTCAGATTTTGGGCTTTCTTCCAAAGCTGCACCCAGGGAAAATAGTCAATTATGCATGTTTTGAAGATTCACCCAGAGACCTTACTGTCTGTGTAATAAGGCTAGATGTACTTTGTGTCGGATTATACCATTATACAAAAGGGGTGGACAAGAGATTCCCTCAGGATCATGATCATCATCAGTTCTTTATATTGTGAAGGTTTTAGGCGTAGACATTGTTAGGTAATAGGTTAGCTATTGGATCGAAATGACCAGGGTTTAGTGTTTCTATTCACTTCCATTCTGCCAGATTAAAAAATGAAGACATCTGCCATTGTAAGTAAAACTAGGAATCTGTCCAAAAATTGAAATGTCACAAAAAATGAAACATAACTTAAAGTGACGGCTGAGTCAGTTTCTTGATAATAGAGTACACCTCAGACATTTTTGAGGGTACACACAAGTTGCCCCTTCAGGACCGAGCTTTCAGTCCAGTCCCGTTCATTTTCAATGTCTTGGTCTGATCTATAAGATGGAAAATAGTTGTAAGGCGATAGACTATGTATAATATATATATATATATATTATATATATTATATATATATATATATATATATATATATATATATATATGTACAAGTACCCTGAATATCATTAGATACTCTGTACCTTTGCTTTGCTGTCATAGTTTATTGTCTCAGTTGCCATGACAGTGTCAGACAACTCACCCGACTTCATCCTATATAAGCAAACTATGAAGTACCAGTGTAGAAAATTTGTGTAAAATTACGACCAAATTTCCAAGCAGGTAACTTTGTAAAATTGCCCTCTCCCCTGCGCTGATAATTATGTCTCTCATAATATATACCCAGTGTAAATCACCTCTGGTTTCAACAAAAATACGTTTTGAAATTATTTCTACCCGCCCATCTTGCAGGTAGCCAAAACTTTCCATGCCCTTGGTGAGCTTTCATTCATATGGTGCATGTACAACATAGCAACAGACAAAAGTGGTGTGTAGGGAGTATGGTGTGGTGGACATATTTACATGTAAGCATTGCTGTCTTGTTTCAGGTTTACCATGGTACCAGTGAGTCCATCCAGCGGTAAAAGACGAACTCAGTCACTCAGCGCATTGCCCAAAGACTCTGACAAAGAACCAAAGAGTCCTAGAAAGGTAGGATTGTTGTTTCATTCCTCCAATGCGTAAATTTTAACTGTTCAGATTTGTTTATTGTTTCTAATGCGGCAAACAGACAATCCTGTCTGTGAAAAAGAGTGAAAATAAACAATTATGTAAATAAATAAATAATTACATAAATTAACAATCATATAAATATAAATAGATAAATGACAAATAAATAAACAAATAAATAAATGATTAAATACAAATAAATATATAAATAAATAAATAATACAGTACATCTAATAGAATATCGTTAGCTTGGCAGTGTTGAAAACATGCTGAAATATTTGCGAGAAATTTAATACAAGTTGTGATCAATACTTCCATATAGTTCAAAACTATGATTTATTAAAAAAACCCAAACCTAGTCATTTTGATATCTTGCCGTGTGATACGTTGCTGACATTAGAGCACAGATTGATAGCATGTAGGCGCACTTGTACTAGAATTGGCCTTAAAGCAGATGATGTGTTTCCAGACATCACTGTCTGATCAAGAATCATCTGATTGCATTGAGTAGAATTTTGACATGGTCGAGGGCAACTCTTTGTCACACACACTGTTGTCCCACGTCAACTTGTTCACTTCAAGAGTATATACATGGATAGATTGAGTAGAGTCAGTGTGTGCAATGAGACTGTGTGGCTCACTCTGTGTCTCAGTGCAAAGAGGGAAGTATTTTTACTCTGTTTGATAGCAGGAAAAATGAGGCTAGGAAAACCCTGTGATAGAGGGAATTTCCATAGAAGTTCTGTAAAATTCTATTGAAATGCTACAGAAATCTATAGGGACTATAGCTTGTCTTATGCAACTGTACTATGGGGAAGAACTTCAGAAGACAGCTGTCAATCATGAAATTTAAGAATTGTATTTCTGAGACATCATCAGGAAGTCAACAGCCACTTGCCATTGGGTGTTATTTGGTGTCTTTTTAGTCAACAATGAGATTTTTCACTTTTTATACACCTATTTGAAATATGTCTTTTGGACTTTCAGATATGCACAGCGGCCCATCATGCAATGTTGATATAGAACTTCAAGCAGAGCCTGCATCATGTCATGGTCAACTTATCAAAATATCCATGAAAAACACTTCACACTGCAGTTTTGGTCTTTACGTAGACTGTCCGCCAAGCAATCATGATTTCTAGAATGTGAATTTATTCTGTGTTCTTGTCTTCAATCCATTGCAGACCAAAGACAAGGATCACATCCGGCGTCCGATGAACGCCTTTATGATTTTCAGCAAGCGACACCGAGCCCTGGTCCACCAGAGACATCCAAACCAAGACAACAGAACAGTCAGCAAGATACTGGGGGAGTGGTGGTACGCGCTGGGTCCAAAGGAGAAACAGAAATACCATGATCTGGCATTTCAGGTGAGTGAGAGAGACTTTCCTGGCAAATGGTAAATGAATCTCTCATTGTTCTAGAGCAGTAAACCTTTTATTAAAAGGGCCATAACCCTCAGTATTTTGCCCAAAGGTCATGTGAGACCCATGTGTGTCAAGAGTTTGGTACAAATGTACGTATGTAGGGCATTAAAAATTGTGTTCAATAGTACATTCTGTTCAACTGTTTTGGATTGAAGTTTTTTTGTTTTAATGAATGATCTCTATATTCTGTAGGTGAAAGAAGCTCACTTCAAAGCCCACCCTGACTGGAAGTGGTGCAACAAAGACCGCAAAAAATCCACCAGCTCAACCATGGGTAGCGCCGTGGGAAGGAAGCTCGAAAGGAAAGAGTCCACCGACGAGAGCCCTCTAGTGTCGCCTATCAGCACCACTGCCCCGACTCATGACATCACGGGACTGAGCGCTCTGATTGGTGCCGGAGAGGGACCACAGAAACCGGATGCTGGCAAAGCGGCAACAACCAAAGATGACCAGTATATTTTCACTGATGAGGTAGCCATAGTTTTCCTTTCTTTCTCGGTTTGTTAGTTTCAGTACACTTTGAAGGGGTACAGTCATCGGAACTGCACTCAAAGGTAGTATGGGGCCCATACGACCAATGTAAACACTGTATTCAAGGTACAATGGTGATTGATGAAAGTTAAAACACGTCTGTCATAATCAACATCCTATAATTTAAATGTTGCAGCTATGATGATGAGGTGCATGTAGATATTGTGCACGAAATACGTTGTTTATAAACGAGAAACTTGCACAAGCGCAGTTCCGACGACGGTTCCCCTTTAGGGTAGTTGGTGCCTCGAATGTGAACGACTTCATCTTTCATGAAACTGTCGATCATTCTCTTACCAAATCAAGAATAAAAATCAGGGGTTAGCCGTGCAAATTTTTGTAGGTACTAGATAAACAAATTACCTAACATTTGAAATTCAGAATGGCTGCCACCCTTCTGTTAACTCAAATGGGGAGGAGGGGGGAGTAAATGTTTGATTTTCAAAAAAATTGAGATTGTGATAATTCTTTTTCTCGAAGAGCTTTGAAATGAGCCCCAACAAGTGGTAGATCAGAAAAGAATCGTGAAAAATTGAGAGTCAGAATTTCTGTCACCGAGGCGCGTTCTACATTACATTGATAGAAAAATGGAACACGCATTATATTCCTTTGAGTACAGTTCTGACAAGAGTTTGTTTTGTAGGTGTTATAATTCCCAGATTTGTACAAAGATGCTGATCATGAAATGAGAACACCTGTGATGTTTGCTTGCCAATGGCAGTGTTATCAAATGACCGAATTCAATGGACAGGGATTCGTCCTTGTCTTTGTCATGTCTTTTGTGTAGGCAGAGTAGCAAATTGCAGTCAGAATACAACAATCTCTTCAAAATTTGATTGAGGAGACATTTTAAGAGCCACTGTTCATGATGTTATCTCCGTTTTCAAATCCAATAATTTGCCAAGTGGAAATTTCTTTAACCATGAGAAAGAAAGACGAGTGAAGCATATTGTAATACGATTGTACTCAGTATGGTTCTTTCTTTGATTCTCCTACCAACCATATCCGCCCCAACACAACTACAAACTTGTGCACCTTTCTGTCCGTATGTCAGGAGGATATTTACTGGTTGTCAGTAATTTGACATGAGACACAAAATCTTGTCAAATTCTGACAAACAGGATATATCCTCTTGACATAGGGACAGAAAGGTGCGCAAATTTGCAGCTGTGTTGGGGCGGATATGATAGGCAGGAAAATGAAAGAAAGAAATATGCTGCGTACAAGAACTACAGTTTTGTCATGTTCACGTTTGGCAGAGTCCTACTTTTTTTCGCGGAAAATTTTCAGATACAATGGCAAAATTGAAATTATTCTTCTTTGTGAATATTCTGCAATGTGTTGATTTTTCCATCAAAAAAATCTGTTTTTCCATTTGTAGCGAAAACATGTCAGGAAATCTTACAATGGTCCTTGATTTTCTTGCCTTTTGCAGAAACCGGCAAAGATCGCGGCCCGGAAGAAGCGCTCGCAGAGCATGTCGCAGGTGCCGACCACGTCCCACGAGCAGCAGCAACAGCAGAAGCAGCAACAGCAGCTGCACAAGCTGTTCATCCAGCAGCAACAACTGCAGCACCAGCTGGAAGAGCTGCATCACAGACAGCAACACGAGGAACACAGCAGCAGACACCGTCAGCATGAACACGCTGCTACTGGTGATAGCCAAGCACTGGCTGAACTAACACAGGTAGGTCAAGTTCTCTCAGTAGTGCACCCCCTCCCCCCTTCATTTACTGCCCCTCCCCCTGCTGAACGGTGTCAGGTTAGTTCATAACATATTGTTTACTTTGATATTGACTCACCTATGCACAATGAATGGTTTAGAAAGAGTAAAAAAAATATTTTTATTTGTGGTTAACCCTTTGAGTGCAATAATTTTTCCCACCAAAGTTTTAGTGCAACATTTTACCAGTTTTTATGAAATTTTCAATAATTCTTTTGATAATTTTGGACTAAATGGGTTTCACATTTCATTTACTACAGTTTTTCATCAAAATTTTGGCAAAAATTTGAAAAAATTTGACTTGGGTACATTTTATAAAGGTGACAAAACTTGACTTTGGCACTCAAAGGGTTAATTTTGGCTGCCGGTCACTTTCGTTCTGCACAGTATGAAATATTTTATAGAGATTGGAGGCCTTCCACAAAGCCCTCTGATCTGCTCAATACACATAGTCTGCAAATTAACTGCAGTGAAGGGAGTTGTTTGGCAAGAGGATGACTCATACCTTGTTTTTTCCTCTACTGACAGATGTGCTCCAGTAAACTTCAAGAGGGTGACAAGAGGGCTGCAGGAAGACAGGTGCTGGAGGGGAGCACTCACCACCCTCCTCAAAACCCCCGGCAGAGGAAAGAACGCATCGAATCCGACGACCTGACCAGCGACGATGAAGAGCGCATGGTGATCTGTGAAGAAGGAGACGATGATGTCATCGGTGAGTGTGCCTTATCTAGTGATTGACATCAATGAGTGGTTCGGTTTGCTCGCGAATGTTACCTCAGAGTTGATTCTGTTCTGTGCTTCTCTTCACATCTCGTGTGTCTCTGCCTGGATGCACATGCTCTATATAATTGTATGTATGCGGTGCAAATTCACACGATATATACTTATGAAATAGTATCTACTGCAAATCTTTCAGTGCTTGATATGACCTACGTTGGCTTTGAACCCATGCCCTCTGACCTCGCAGATTAGTTCAAGCTAGCTGGCGTTGTGTCAAAGTTTTCTTTCTTGAAAGAAACCTCAGATTTTACACTGGTGTTTCCTCTAAGGACTTGTTTTAATGAACAGCGATTATTTACCTACATATGTAACATGATAGGTTCCCCTATGTTGTGAAGTGTGAAAATTATTTAACAGCATCCAGTAATTCACGGTTAATTGGTAATTTTTCTGTCGGTTTCTTTTGTGCCCACAGCTGATGATGAAGTGAGTAGCGTACAGCCAATAGGAACCATCGACTTGAAGTGCCAGGAGCAGGTGTCTGACAGCGACACAGACAGCCAATCAGAGGAAGAGGGAATGATAGAGAACAAGGTGTTTCCACAGCAACGCTTTTCTCCAGTCATGAAGCCCATCTCGTCGGCCGACATCACGTACAGACCAAAGCCGTTGAAACCAGGCTCCACTTCACCAATCAGACGCCAGTTCTCCGGACTCGATCACCCGGATGGACCAGGCGCCAGCGCCGCTACAACAGGCACAACGATTGGTCAGCTGTCCGAGAGCCAGCCAATCACAAGGCCGACTCACAGTGGGCTCTTTCAGCCGACGGGCGCTGTGTTCAAGGTGCACTCTCCAAAGGGCCGGGTTCTGGAACAATTCAAGCAGTCATCAGTGGCTAGGTCATTCAAGGAGTACGTGCCCAAGTCCCAGACCAAGCATGATGGCCTGGCTGCTGGGGATAGAAAACCGGGACACTTCAAAACTCAGGAATTTTCAAGTCCAGTACAGGTGTCCAGCCAGAGGGATTCTACCGGCAGACCGCTCAGCTCGCACAGACCACTGCAGATGCCGGCGCTGACCTCCATTTCAACCACAGCTGTCGGTACCATGATCCAAGTATCCGGGTTGCCTCCACTGCCCCTGACACCAACCTCCAGCATACATCCGAAAATCTTGGCGGAGAAAACGGCCCAGCCTCCTCCCGTCTTTTCCCCAGGAGTGAAGCAGACTTTGCTGCCCATAACGCTGACACAAACACAGCCTCAGCCCCAAGGTGTGCCATTGGTTGGCAAAGTGCAACTGGCGAGCGTCACGCCGCCTATGACAGTCACCACGTTCTCTAACGGCAGGAGCGTGATGACGACAATGCCAGCTTCAAAACCCCTCATGCAGCCGATCCTCATAGCTTCTAAACCAGCGGTGCAGACGAAAGCGTGGCGGTGAGTGGAGTGACCATGCAGCCAGGCAGTGCCAGTGCTACCTCCTTGATGAGCACCATGCCGGCAACACAGACAATATCGCAGATGGCTAAGTCGGCCGTCAGCATGCCGCCGCAGACGTTAGTGAACATTGGAACCGCAGTACAAAAGCCATCCAGTACCATGATAATGCCGGGTCAGCACTACAAGCCAGGTGTGACAGCCATCGGCAGCACGGTCAGTGCTAACAAACTCTTGCCTAGTTTGACAACAGTGGGTACTCCTCAACAGGGGCCGGTCACGGTTGGCCAACCCAACCCAGGAATCAGTCCGTTTCCAGGATCCATAATCAAGACCCTGTCCCAGCCGCCACCGAAACCTTTACAGACCCAGATCCCGGGACAACAAAACACCAGCATCCCTCCAACGGCTCTGCTGACCAACTTTGTACTGAAAAGTAGCACCACCTCCAGCGGTACGGTACTGGCGACCAATCCGGTGCAGACGACTATTACGACCCAACAGCCGACGACGACGCCAGTCAGCGTCGGCCTGTCGCACAGCCAGGTTCCCCGGGGTAACATCACGCAGTTACATTACATCCTGCCATCCATCCCTGCGCAAGTCGCACCCGGAACCAAGCTGCAGATCGCACCCCCTGGAAACCAAGGCCCCGGAATACAGGTAACAGGGAACAACATTGCAATCAAGGCAGTCCAGGCCAAGCCAATTGCCCTGGCTTCTCAAGGTAACCAGGCAAACGTCGTGACCACGCCGACTCTACCCAGCAACCAGGTGACCCAGGCCAGCGCCGCGGCACTGCACGGCAACCAGGTGCCGCTGCCAGGCGGCATCTTCACGCAGCAGTTGCCAGTCCTCGCCGGTAACAAAGTTCAGTCCCTGGTCCCCGTCATGCCGTCTCCCGTCACGCTGCCCTCACAGGTCCTCACCATGAGTCAGCCTGTGGCGGCCGTGGTCAGCCAGCCGGTCTCCCTGACGACTGTAGTCAACCAGCCGATCACGTCGGTTGTCTCACAGCCAATCAACCTGGCAACGACTGGGATTGTCAGCCAGCATGTAGCACCAAGCACTCAGGTCTCCGTAGCGCCTATCCAAGCCAACCAACAGCCACGGCTACTGCTACCATCAACACAAAGGTAATGCGTCTTCTGTCTCTCTCCATCTGCCTTGTCTATCTGTCAGTCTCTATCTGTCTGTCTATCTGTCTGTCTGTCTTGTCTCTCTGTCAGTTAAGCTCTCTCTTTGTCTCCATTAACATCATTACACATCAGTGCCATTTGGCAGTGTTATTGATGATGTCAAAACTTTGGATCATCAAAGATCACTTTGGCATACACCAGTAGTAGTCTCTGTTTCTCAATATTTTCACCGTGTTCTGTATCAACCTTACAACCCAAGAATTCTGTTCCACGTATCAAAGTTGCAAGGGGGGAAAAGCAAAATTCATATAGTTACTGACAGAATACAGTTATTCAGCGTTGAATAAAAAATTCAGGCACAGACTTAGTTTGTTGACATAGCTTTTGAAGGAAAATGAAGAACTGTGTTAGTCTTCTTGTAATTTTTGCTCTCTCCAAATTTTGAAGGCAAACCTTGTACAAGGATCATGGCACCTTATGAAGCGGAGCGTGTACTTTTTGACATGCAGGGTGTCATTAGTCATGCAAATACATGGTCTAGAATTTTCATTGCCTGGAACAGACTTTTCAATCTGGCAATTTCTAGTACAATCCATGTGACATGTTTACGTGTAATACCATCAGGCACCGTCAAAATTTGATATCCCAGCCAAGCAGAACGATAATGCATAATTGATTAGGTTCCAACTCAACAGTTGCTCAAAAAATATTCAAGAATTCGGGAAATAATTATCATAAAGTCACGAAGGCCAAACAAGTGATTCAGGGAAGATTTTCAATAATCAAAATGTGACACGGTATTTCATTTTAGTGTCTTCGTTTATCATATTATCTGTTGTGGATGACATGGAGTCCCGTGGGTGTATTGAGTGAAAAGGTCAGATCTGTCTGGGAGTTTCTACGGGAAATGTCAGGCTGAGTTGAAAGAAAGGACACAATATCACTTCATGTTTTTCTCTCTCATTATCCAAGGCTGGTTAAACTTAAAAAAGGGCGATGCCTGTCTAGCGGACAAAATCAGTAATTTTTTTCAAGTCTTTTTCATCATCACCGTGCCTTTCTTTCTGTAGGAGACCGAGATCTGACACTTGAGCCAGATCTGTCTCGAGAATTGTTGGCTTTTCGCCAGAACTTGTTCTAGCTGTTTTTATTTGTGTTGGCAGTAGCATGTAGATGTATATTTACTCAGTGGCCCCCCCAGTTTCAAAACTTGTAGCTACTGTGTTCCACAAATGTCCATTCAACTATGGATATCAATTCTCACTCTCATTCTCTGAACTCCAACAAAGTAACCGTTTACTGCATCTACAAAAAAAAATTGCATTGCAGAATGGGCAGGAAAATTTAAGTTTTCCATTTCAAAAGTAAAAAATTTTCTGTCACTTTTAGAAACTAGTGGCATTTGTGAAGAAAAACCAGAATCCAATGTCAAACAAGAAACAATTCAGTGCCATGTGTTCCATTGGAGGACGCAATGCTACTGCCAACCACTCAATCCCATAGCACTTCCACGCTTGTGGAGAACATTATTCACAACTTATTGCGTTTTTTTTTCTACTGTTCAAAAATCTCTTCATTCGTTTTCAAATTTCTTCTCAACAGATTTACATACATCCAACACCCCGGCCCGCCAGGGTCCCCGGCCAGCGTTGTCATGCCAACAGAGCCTGGAGCAGGTAATATAGCTAAGACAGACGCTCAAAAACTTCAAACAGCCTTTCTGCCTGCAAACGCTTACATGAGCCCTGCCGCCCTGCCTCAGAATAGCTTTCAAGGTATTTCACGATCATCTTACATAACAGTAGAATAGCTGTGGATTTGCCAAATATGTGTGTTTTTGATGTCAATGCGTACGTTAACGCTCTGAGCACCAAAGTCAGTTTTTGTTGCCTTTAAAAAATGTATCCCTGTCATTTTTTTTCAGATTTTTGCGTAAATTTTGATAAAAAACTGTAGCCAATGAAATAAGATGTCCGTCTGGTTCAAAATTATCCAAAAAAATTACAGAAAATTCATAAAAATTGGTAAAATGTTGCACTAAAATTTTGGTGGAAAAAATTACTGCACTCAAAGTGTTAACATCAAAATGACACAATGTTGACTCAAAATTTGTGCTGTCATTGTGTTAATAAATGTGAGATAAGACTGAGAATTACTGGGCCCATGTGGAGGTGCTGTACAACTAAGCACTATCCTAGGGGGCATGTCTGTATATCATTCATTACAAAAGGCACCCCTAGGCACGCACTGATTCATACCATGAGGAGATGGGCCCAGCATTCTGCAGGTATGCTGAATGGTATTGTTGTTGTTTGTTTGTGTGCGGTGTTTTCCATAGGAAGGTATAGCTGTGTGCAAAAGCTAATTTTTGCGCATTCTTGCTTTTCAAGAAAACAAACGAATAAATAAATAAAAGATTAAATTTATGTGGAAAAAATGAAACACAGTTGCTTTGCACACACCTTTCACATCATTAGCATAACCATCTTATGCTGCTAAATAGTCATAATTTTTTATAGCACACCCTGTTTGTAAATTACAAAAATCAAATGCTCTATTGCAATATGCGCAAAAGGAACATTTCATGGCAGATATTGCTAGCTAAATATTATTGTCTGTCATGATGCTGTTTTTTGTTCCTAGACGTTATAGTTTACAATTAACACATTGATTCTATTTCTATTAGGAAAACTCCATAGTCTGTAACTTTTTTTGTATCATTTGTATTTCCATTAAGTTTGTTTTCTTTGTCAAATTCATGAACTTTTTCTTCATTCTTCTCTAGAAATCATGTCAGAACGGGTTTATTTTGTCTACACAGCCTTTGTGTGTGCAATGACCAATGTTATCATTGATGTCTGAATTATCCGTAGAATTGGAATTCATTTTGTTAGCAATAACTCTTGCATATCAGACACAACCCTGTTATGTTGGCAGGACTTGTACCTTGCATTTCAACATATTTTTCGAGAGTGAGAAGAAGAAATTGTTCTTGGTTTTGAAAAGAAATAATGAACATACTGTAAAAGTTACAGTACTGCCCCTCTTTTTAACCCTTTCACCTCATTTACCTATAAATGGGTTCACCCACCCTATTGAAAACAGTGGGAATGTACCAAAAGTACAGGGGTGAAAGGGTTACAGTTTCATCTCACTGCGGTGTGTTGATACAGTCCTCATAATTCTATCATAATAATCCGTTGGAATGCTTTATGGCCGGCTCTGGATGTACCGGTATCCCCACTGAACACTTACCCTATCTCTATTCCTGTGCCTTGCCACAAATGGTAAGACTGGAAATATCTTGCCGGTGAATATCCTGGGTGTTACTGTATTGATGCTGTTCGGATGTCTGGTGTTCAGGGTGGCATTACATTAAAGGGAGGGTGTTGTCGGAACTCTGCTCAAAGGTTGCCAGGGACCCCAACGACTGATGTAAACTACTAAACACTGTATCCAGGGTACATTGGCGATTGATGAAAGTTAAAACATGTTTGGTATCAATGAATTTTGCAAAATTTAAATTTTGCAGCTATGTTGACTCGATGCATCTAGCTATCGTGCATGAAGTACATGTACATTGTTTGTAAACAAGAAAGTCACACATGTGGGGTTCGGACGACACCCTCCCTTTAACAGTGGGTTTGGACAAAACCATGATGGTGACAGCGTTGATAAAACAATTTTATTTAAATGCAATCACTCAACAGCTACCACCACACAGATGATGCCCATACCACAGCCAAGGTCACAGCCCAGCCTCCTACCAGCAACCACCACCCAGACTGCGCCAAAACCTGTCACCCTGGCGACAGTCCCGATACAGGCACAGCCGGCTCCTACTCAACCGTCAGTGTTGACGACCATGTCCAAGGCAACACTGCCACCAAGCAGTCACGGGCCAATGTCGTCCGTACCAACATCACAGCATGCAGTGAAGTCCAGTGTAGTTACACAGGGACCTTTGACCTACAATAAAGGTAAAGAAGGGGGTCAATTTGCCCACAACTGCAGCCACCCCTATTCGACGTTAGTATGAGCCAATCTACTGAGGACTAGAATTCATTTTTGACAATAAGATTTCATGATGCAACATACTTTAGGGAGAAAGAGAAAAAGGAAAGATGTTTTTCTAGAACAGAAAACTAGAAAGTATCATCAACAGTAACAGCTTTTGTCCCATGAACTGGGCTGAATAGCTTTATATATTGGTTAGTACAACTTGTTTATGTTTGTCATGGTACTGAAACGTTTATCTGCATTCTCTTCCCAGGTGTGGTTAGTATAAAGCAGTCGCCGAGCAACACTGTTACCATGACAATGGAAACCAAGCCAGAACAAAGTAACCAGTCGGGTACAAAACGGGTCAAGGCACCCCTCGCATCCATTCCCGTCGCCAGTCCCAAAACATTTCAGATGACCAAGGCACAAATGCCAGTGACTCTCACCATGGCGCCGGTTACCACGGAGATGCTGGTCGCCAGGCAACCGCAGCAAGTGCAGGTCACCAGGCAAGAGGACAGTGGCGGTCAATATGAGAAGTCGGATGCCGGTCATAACTTAGTGACGGATCTATCAAAGAGAGTCATGGGTAATATTCTGAATCCACCGGAAGCTCCCAGGACGACTGCCACCATCCAGCCCAGGATCCAGACTTTACCGATGTGCGTACCGGAAAATAGTGCGACACGGTCTTTGTTATCTGCGACAATGGCCGGACGGAACATCCCGACGGGAACCATGGCTGGAATAGCCGGCATAACTTCAACTGGAGTGAGTAGCATGCCGGGGACGCTGCCGGGCCCCATGGTTGGAATGACAGTGCCGGGATCAGTGGCGGGAATGACGGGTATTGCAGGAAGTCTGACTGGAATCACCAGTATGTCTGGTCAGATCACCAGGCCAGGCATCGCCGGAGCAGTGCAGCCTGGAATAACCAGTGTGATACCGGTTATGCCGGCAATGGTGGGGAACGGTGGGAATTCGCCGGCGTCCATTGGTGGCGACTCTGATGGGAAACCACAGAGAGCCTGCAAGGGAAAGAGATACAAAGAAATTGTAGCAGAATCAGGGATGAAATCTATCAAGAGAGACAAAAAGGTTGGTAGTGCTGTTTTCTTAGTCATTCCTTGACCTCACTGTAGAAGCAATGCAGATCTTAAAGGAAAGAATGTTCATAATTGACCTCAGAGGGCGCTCTTCAACACTGAAGGCCTTCACGTGATCAGTGTAGTTTTCTGTTTCATTCAGTGTCCTGTGCAGTTGCCGTGTCATTACAATAATTGCAGTGCAGATCTCAAAAGAAAAAAATGTTCTCAATTGACTCTTAGGGCGCTCTTCAATGTTGAGGGATGTCAAGAGATTGATGTGGTTGACTGTTTCATTCAGTCTCAAGGTGTCATTTCATCAAGATTACACGGAAAGAAATAGAAATGTTTTTGTGATTTGAGAGATCACTTGAGCTAACATAACTGAACTGTCTAATCCTTGCAAGTTCAATAAGACATTCTGTGTGGTCTTTTTAAAGATCTTTTGATGTGCAGTGTGTTTTCCGTTCCATTTACCATTTTGTGATGGTGGAAATGGGTCAACACAGCCAATATTGTGTGATGTGTTCTGTGTATGACTAGTGTTTAACTTATCAACCCACCTGGTTAACGTATTATGTCTACGATATGTGTGGTAACCCAACCTGACCCCAGAAAAACATGCTGACCCTGAATGTTTTTTTCTCATTTCAAAAAATATTGAGTTCACCCTCTAGAAGTTACCATATTTTATGGGTCTCAGCCAATAAAAATGAAAATTAAAAAATGTGTTCCTCTGACCTACCTATCCTGATTTTAGGATGCTTGTAACCAGAAACAGGTATATTTTATTTAGCATACTGTTATTTTGTGCATGTAAATTTTATGGTGTATTTGTCAACAATAACATTGCATATTTTACTCACTGCTTTGTGTTTGCAAGGTTAGTGGTTTGTATATTAACTGTTTGAGAACTAAACCCAAGTTTTGTTGCTTTACAAAACATAGCCCAGGTAATTTCTTTTCAGGTTCAAACGTGTTGTTTTTTCAGATTTTTCTACAAATTTCAATTGAAAACTGTATACTTTAAAAAGTTATGTGCATTTGGTCCAAAACTGTCATTAGGAATTACAGAAGAATTCACAAAAAGCGATAAAATGTAGCACTGAAATTTTGGTGGGAGAAATTACAGCAGTCAAAGGCTAGGGCAAATGCAGCGGAATAAATACAACATTAAAATTAACTGCTATGTCCCTAGAAACTATAAACTGGATGACAACCGGGTTATTTTATCTGCTCAAATTAAAATATGGCACCCATCATCATCTGTCCAACTGCCAGGTTGTCAGGACAACGGATAGTACTGATGAAGGCTCTCCAGCTCCTCAGCCGGTTCTGCCACCACCACCGTTGCCACCAGCAACAGACAAGCACAGGCACCAGAAACCACCTCCATTGCCTCCTGCGAGCACGGCAACCACCCAAGCAGAAAGCAAGTTTGAGGGCACTGTTCCCATGGAGTCTGAGCTGCCAACCACGCCAACTACCAAAGGCATACTGAAGAGGAACATCGATGATGGAATGGAAAGGTTGGTAAAATGTTTCCTCCATGGACCACAGAGAGACAAGATAGCAAGACTAAAGACAAGCTCACATAAGCAGTATTTGCATTAATCTCTTGTTAACTAGGAGTTACCTCTGGTTAGGATAGAGTTCTTAGAGAAACAAGTCATTGTCAATGACATAGTCCCCACTTGTAATAGGAGTATTAGTCTTGATGGGGCAGGGAAATGAGGTCATTAAGAAGTATCACTGGAGTGTATATGTTCAGATCTATGGACACATACGTCTATGTCATTGTTCCCAATTTGAAACAAGAGGCATGTATAAGTTATGGTTCTAAATCAGGAAAAAAGATCAGACCTCTAGTTGTATTGGCCAGCCAAGAAATACATATGTGCATAATAAATGAGGTACAAGATGTGACATCTTAAGGTCTATTATCCTATCAAAATCAAAGCGTAAAGAACTTGTGGTTACTGAGATATGCATATATATGCATATTGAAGGTCAAAGGTCATCAAGGTCACGTGACATTTTGAAAAAAACATTGTATTGCTAATTAATCCATATATGCCAAAATTCAGACCTCCAGCTCTATTGGCTTGGCCACAATTATATATGGGCATAGTTAACGAGGTTAAGCATGTGTTGTCATAAGGTCTTCCATCCTACTCAATATAAAGGACATAGCACTTGTGGTTACTTATTTATTGACATTATCGTGTATTGTAGGTAAAAGGTTATAGAGGTCACATGACATTTTGTCAAAAATTTCTATCCTATAGTCTATCCCTATATACTAAAATCGTACATTTACCTCTATTGGCTTGCTCAAAATTAGATATGCACATAATTAATGAGGTACAATATGTGGCGTCATAAGGTGTCCCATCATACCAAATATGAAGGGTGTAGCATTAATGGTTCCTGAGTTATGGACAATATGTATATTTGAGGTCAAAGGTCACCGAGGTCACATGACATTTTGTCAAAAAAATTGTATTGCTAAGTTATCCCTACATACCAAAAATCATACCTCTAGCTCTATTGGCTCGCTCAAAGTTAGATATGCGCATAATTAATGAAGAACATTATGTGGCGTCATAAGCTGTCCCATCATACCAAATATGAAGGGTCTAGCACTTGTGGTTACTGAGTTATGGACAAATATGTATATTTGAGGTCAAAGGTCACCAAGGTCACATGACATTTTGTCAAAAAAATTGTATTGCAAAGTTATCCATATATACCAAAAATCAGACCTCTAGCTCTATTGGCTCGCTCAAAATTAGATATGTGCATAATTAATGAGGTACAATATGTGGCGTCATAAGGTGTCCCATCATACCAAATACGAAGAGTGTAGCACTTGTGGTTACTGAGTTATGCACAAATTTGTATATTTGAGGTCAAGGGTCATTGAGGTCACGTGACATTTTGTCAAAAAAATTGTATTGCTAAGTTATCCCTACAAACCAAAAATCAGACCTCTGGCTCTATTGGCTCGCTCAAAATTAGATATGCACATAATTAATGAGGAACAATATGTGGCGTCATAAGCTGTCCCATCATACCAAATATGAAGGGTGTAGCATTAGTGATTACTGAGTTATGGACAAATATGTATATTTGAGGTCAAAGGTCACCAAGATAACGTGACATTTTTAAAAAAAAATTGTATTGCTAAGTTATCCATATATACCAAAAATCAGACCTCTAGCTCTATTGGCTCTCTCAAAATTAGATATGCACATAATTAATGAGGTACAATATGTGGCGTCATAGGGTGTCCCATCATACCATATATGAAAGTTTTAGCACTTGTGGTTACTGAGTTATGGACAAATATGTATATTCGAGGTCAAAGGTCACCAAGGTCACGTGACATTTGTCAAAGTGTCTGAGATATCTGCGTGAACGGATGGACTCACATGGATGGACTCACGGACTGACATGACCCAATCTATGAGCCCCCTGGATTTTATCTGTGGGGACTAAAAACTGTGTCACTGCATCCTTTTTGCAATATGAATACTATGAGAAACTAAATTGTTATTTTTCTTGGCCTTATACATGGGAGTCTATGGAGATCTGCCTTATACATGGGAGTCTATGGACTGCCTTGTACATGGGAGTCTATGGACTTCCTTATACATGGGAGTCTATGGACTTCCTTATACATGGGAGTCTATAGACCGCCTTACACATGGGAGTCTATGGACTGCCTTATACATGGGAGTCTATGGACTGCCTTATACATGGGAGTCTATGGACTTCCTTATACATGGGAGTCTATGGACTGCCTTATACATGGGAGTCTATGGACGGCCTTATACATGGGAGTCTATGGACGGCCTTATACATGGGAGTCTATGGACGGCCTTATACATGGGAGTCTATGGACGGCCTTATACATGGGAGTCTATGGACTGCCTTATACATGGGAGTCTATGGACTTCCTTATACATGGGAGTCTATGGACTGCCTTATACATGGGAGTCTATAGACCGCCTTATACATGGGAGTCTATGGACTGCCTTATACATGGGAGTCTATGGACTGCCTTATACATGGGAGTCTATGGACTTCCTTATACATGGGAGTCTATGGACTGCCTTATACATGGGAGTCTATGGACGGCCTTATACATGGGAGTCTATGGACGGCCTTATACATGGGAGTCTATGGACGGCCTTATACATGGGAGTCTATGGACTGACTGCCTTATACATGGGAGTCTATGGAGGTGAAAACTAAAAAGTCCTCTAACACCGCCAAATTTGATCGCATTGTGAAACAAATCGACGTGCATCTGTATGAGGTAGGGTACTATCCTTGTACCAAGTTTGAACGAAATCGCTCCAGGCGTCTCTGAGATATCTGCGTGAACGGACGGACGGACGGACGGACGCACGCACGGACGGACGGACGGACGCACGGACATGACCAAACCTATAAGTCCCCCCGGACGGTGTCCGTGGGGACTAAAAAGACCCTTTAGAAAACTTGTTTTAGTCAATATCCTCACTCCTACAAACTAATTTTGTTTCCCAACAAATGACTTACAAGGTCTGTGTTGTTCGTATTTTATGTATGTTACAAAATTTTTCCTCAAAGTCAACTGTTCACCTGCAGAAGGTCAATCGGGAATAAGACAATTATCAGAGAAACTCTGTATTGCACTGCACCTTTAAATTTTCTCTTTGAGTTTTACACTGTCTTTGTATCATAGCATCATATATTTACAGACCTTTTTTTGTTGTTATTTCAGAGTTCTGGAGGAGGTGAACTTTGAAGCCAGATTTGCGGAACTGCCAGAATATCACCCAGAGGAACACCAATCAGAGGCTGCCAAGTTACAGTCACCGAGGGCGCTTGTCGGAAGTTACAGAAGAAAGAGGAAAAACTCATCAGGTATGCTTGCTGTTATTTCTTCCACAAAACTTGATGTCTCACTTTCACCCCTAAATTGCTGTTCGACTCGATTGTTTTCTATTGTAAAGATAAATGATACAGCCTGAGAGGGAATTATGTTCTCAACACTCAAGATTTCTTTGCTCTCAAGGTCAATTCCGAGAAAGCTCTGCGCATCATATAAAGCACTGTCCGCTTTCCAAGTCCACACTGATGAAAAATTTGACATATTACACGAATCGGTACAGTGTTGACTTGTGGAAATTTTCAGATATTCCAAAACTAACTTGGAGAATTCACAAAACTTAGCAAGCTAGAAGGTTTGCTGGTAAGAAATGCATTTAACGTTGAGTGCACTTCAGGGACAGATATTTGGCTCTCAAATTTCTACCTCAACAATTAGACACACCAGTAGAATCTGTCACCTTCTATATAGTGCAGCTATTAAGGTATGGTATGTCAAGAGTGGTAGCCAGATTTTGTCAGACTGTATAGTATTCACGCATAATCTGTGTAGTGAAAGATTCGTCATAATTCAGTCATACAAATAAAACTGTGTAACATCATGATTGAACACCCCTCCACCATTATGTGAACTAACATAATTGAGATAGTGTCATCAAGAACACTCCCCTACATAGCTTTCATTGACGCTTCTATCTCTTACCGTTGCCAGGGAAGTCAGAATATGATTCAGGTACGGACACGGATCCCATGTCTCCGATGAAGCTGAAGCAGAGACGTCACTCCAGCAGCTCCGAGCCGGGAACGCCAGGATTGCGCTGCGAGGAGAACATCTTCCAGTGGCCGGCGGAGAAGGCTGCCAGCGGCTCCAGTCTGGATGCCCTGGCTGAGGTTGCATCCATGCAGAGAGCTGCCGGTAAGTGTGACTAGATTGCTGTATAGGGAACCCTCTTATCATACAGGCAGAGACAATCCCCTATGAGGCTGTATATGGCCCATTGGCTCCTGTCACTTATATACGTTGGTGGACTTTGCATTTGTAAGTTGTTGGTTGCACATGAAAGAACCGACGTACCAAATCAAGAAATTCATCTCTGAAAGGGATTTCATACATTACAATGCCATCAGTGGGCTAATGTGCAGCGTTAAATAAGCCTTTATCCAATTTGGTAGCTGAATCTTACCGATATTAAAACAATGCAAATAGACTCCCTAAGTTGCTGTGAATAGTGACAATGGATCAATCAGAGAACGAACTTATTAAATTCTGCACATCAGCAGCCATCAGTTGTAGCTTAAATCTACTGCAGTGTGAACTTAAACCTGCCAACTAGAGCATAGCATCTTCATAATCCCATAAAAAAAATCAAAATTCAGAGGTTTCCTCGTGTTCCAGTGCAGTTTTTCAAATATTTTGTGACGCAACATCAAGATTCCATCAAAATTGTGATCTTTATTTTGAAATAGTGACAAATCTGCAATTATATCCATCTATTTTAGAAATGTAATGTTATGGAACATATTGCAAAATGTCACATTGTTCCTTAAGTGTCACATGACAATGAGAATCCAGTGCAATGATTGGCTCCTTTCACTTGCATACATTAGTGGATT
This sequence comes from Ptychodera flava, assembly GCF_041260155.1. Lineage (NCBI taxonomy): Eukaryota > Metazoa > Hemichordata > Enteropneusta > Ptychoderidae > Ptychodera > Ptychodera flava. The sequence continues at coordinate 3,173,745 of NC_091930.1, read as the reverse complement.
TTGCATACATAATTTGTTGGTTTGCTCCACAGGCAAAGACGATGAAGAGGAGCTTGGTGACCCCAATGACCCTGACAGTGAGAAAGCCCCGTATTCGTCGCTGAGAAAGACACTGGACCAGAGGAGAACCCTGGTACTGCAGCTCTTTGAAGATCACGGATACTTCCCCACTGGTAAGAACAAACAAGCTATAAAAAACAAATAAACAAACAACAATGTAAACAAAATTGTTTATTATATTTTCACTACAGCCCTCTATTTTATCACATCTCATTATGGATCTGAAAGCTTTATTTGAACACATTTTCTTTGTTATTTGAAAGGAAAAGGAAATATTATACTTCTAATTCAAATGCTTGAGGGCGCTTTTTCATTCTCTATCACAAATGTTCTGGAGCTTTGGTAATTAGTAAATCAATGTTTTTTTTTCAAGTTCAGTGTTATATTGAAAACTTTTTTGTCATTCAGTGGTCGTAAAAGGAAACTTTTTATGCAAATTTTGACTAGAAAGTGAGGCTTATGCTGAAGTGTGAGTGATTGTGTTTTCCTATTTCCAAGGTCACGCAACTGCTGCTTTTCAAGCCAGGTTCAAGGAAATATTCCCGACGAAGACCTGCCTGCAGCTGAAGATCCGGGAAGTCCGGCAGAAAATCATGCAGCAGCAACAACAGCAGCAACAACAGCAGCAGGAAGAGAGAGAGATGCAGGCCAGCACTGCCGCCGTGGCCGCGGCCGCCACCACTGTGTCCCAGACCCTGGTTGTCACGCAAACACAGCCGTCGTCGACGTTGCAGTCACAGGTGGTGCTGCAGCAGCCCCACGTATCGCTGCAGCAACAGCAGTCGGCTCAGTTTGTACCCATCACCACGATAACTACCTCAAGTTCAAAGTAGACTGTGAAGGGAGTTTCACTGCAAGCAGAGTTTCTATTACATGAACATCAGTCTGGCACTGATGCTTTCCTCGTTCCTCCTCCTTCCCCCCTCAGTAGAGTGTGCCACCTCCCCTCTGATCACAGATCTTATGGTCTAATCCATGGTTTTACTGTGTCAGGTCAGATCACTTTACAGCAATGCAGGGTGGGGTTAGAAAGTCACATTTACATCATACTATTTCCAACAACCCATCTCTGTTATGTGCAGATTCAGAATTTACTACAACAGTCATAAGCAGAGTGAATATAGTCACAACTTTCAAAGCAAAGATGTTTGTTCCCACAAGGTGTAATTAGAGCTTTTGTCAGCTTTTTTTCTACTGAACAGATAAACTAGAAACATATTTACATTCAGTCAGGTAGAATTCAACCTTGCCATACAAATATATATTACATAGCTCCGCTGTGCTTTTCAAATGAATGGACAATTAGAATCTTAATCTGAAGCTAGGGCCAAAGCTTTGTCACCATATTTGGTAAGTACTGGTCGTTTGGAAATTTGGCTGAAGATATTACCATATTTGGTATTTATTGATCTTTGCAAGCTTGGGCTGATGTCATATCACCATATTTGGTAATACCATATTTGGTATTAACAGATAGTCTGTGGGGTTTTCAGAGCAGACTATTCAAGAGCTGTTTAGGATGGATAGGGGGTTTCTCAATGATGTTTTGGAGTGCATGGCACAATTTGATTTTACTATGCGAAAAGTTGATAAATTTCTGTAAAGAAAAATTGCATGATCAGCAAGTGAGGCCCTCTCTCAAAAATGTGTACAAGTTACCTTTTTGACAAGTCAATAAATAAAGCAGGGATAGAATGTAAGCCAATGAGAATGCAGGAAGAATAACCTTCAAAAGATTGTCCCCTGTAACAAGAACTCCAATTGGTTGACAGGTCAGGTAGCCAGCCTTTCTTGCAAGAAAACTACTGATGCACAACCTCCTTCATAATTTCTCATGAATTCTTAAAAATAAATCTGCGAGGAAAATTTTTCATTTGAATATTGCAGTTATTGATTCACTATATAATTTCATTAGGAAATTTATAGTATAATTTCGTTTTGAGTGTGTGATAATGTCTATCGATATATTCTAAAATTCTGAAATATATGTTTTCTATCGTTGAGACTTTAAGAAAAATTGGACTGTATACTTTGTTGAGAATGCATGTAGAAATTAATCAACATTATGATTGTTTATCAATTTACATCCATAGTACCTCCCCCCATAATGAGAAAATATTGTAATGTACAATTCCCATGTGTTTGGTCTGACGGATCAGTCTACTTCAGTGTAGGGTGTTCCACTTGCACAGATTGATTAATGAAGAATCAATTTATATCTATTTTTATTTTTTTCATAGCAAACATGGGAACTCTTTCTTCATTTTATGCCATGATGAGGGCAAGTTAATTGTACTGATTCTGTGCATTTCTCAAAAAACAAGCAGACAAACCAGGTTTGCTTTCCCACCATGAATCTTCAGTAACCAGAAGGCATGTGCAGATACTGCCCTCTCAGGCCATATCAATGGAGCCTTTTGTTTTTATTTTGTTTCTCTGTGCAGGTCCAATGTCACTCTCGTTAGATAGAAGTATCACTATCTATTTGATACAGTGTTTTGTAATCTCAAAAGGTGTAGTTTTCCCCCCGTAAATGCACAGATGAAAATGCACCATCCCCTTTTTCATGAGAACGCTGAAATTTACCTTCCATAGACAGGAATATGTCAATACAAAAAGGTAACTTTCTTTGCTTTGTGCTAGCCACTGATATTAGGGTAATATGCAAGCTTCACAGAAATGTTGTTAATTAAAAAAGGGCAACTCTGTGCATGTGAATAGAGTATTTTGGTTTTATTTTGTAATCAATGTTTCGCGACATTTTTTTGTAGCGACTTACTTATTTTTGTAGGCATTCTAGCCTACCTTTTTTTAATTTTGTGGTACAATTGGATGCTATATTTTGTATGTTTCACCTGTGATGTTTGCCTGCATCCATTCCTTGTTTTGCAAGATTCAATCGTAATAATGTTGTCACTAATTGTTCAGCTAAAGAGAAACGATCACCCTCCCTCCTTCCCTAAACAATAGTCTAACCCTATTGTCGTCAGTGGACTTGTCCACATGAAAAAGGGGATGAAAGCTAAGAAAGTGTGAGCGACTCACAATCAAATGTGAGGCTCTTTCACGAATACCAGCGTTACATCAAAAAGAACCTCTACCCCCCCCCCCCCCCCACCAAATCAAATCCTCTATTTAGAGTCTTACTGTGTGTGTCGTAGTTATCTCTCTTAGATCACCACAATCACAAGAAGCATTGCAAAATTTGAAGACCACACATTCGACAAAAATGAAATACCAACAGAGTATAACCATCTGATAATTTGCAGTGCAATATTCAGCTAGCAATACCTTGATCTCACTGAAACTCGTGCTCAGAATGTAGCAATCAAGAGAAGCAATGAGATCGCTTGTAGATATACTTGCAGTTTGTATTATAGAATTCTAATATAAAGAAAAAATAACTATTTTAGATTTGTCCTTTTAGATACTATAGATATTAATATCTAATTATAACTGGCATATAGTGGTACTTGGTATATGCGCAGGTTGTATTTTTCAGAAACTTTACTTTGCTTTCCAAGAAAAGATGAGACAAATTTCTGACTCCTTCTTCGTTCTTGAGATACAATCTTTTCCTTTTTATGTGAAAATATTCCAGCCTAGCTGACCCTTGTTGCTTTTGTCTACTTTAATAAACTTTTCATCACGTGATCAAGAAATTTGTCACATTTGTTGCTCTTACAACTCAGCTACCGTCAGGTGATTCTGCCGCACCTGGTTGTATCCAATCATTGCCAGCTTCTCCAGTCATGTGACATGTGTTGTCCAATCAGTACTGGTGTTCTTATTTTTATCTTGTTGGTAGGTGCTGCTGTATGATGTTGCATACCCTATGCACGTCACTGTCAAATTGGCTTCATTAGCCGTTGAGAGTCAGCCAATGTTATCTTGTAACAGCTAAGTCATGGCTATCTATTTCAGTGAATTTAGTTTCATTCAGGACTTTTCGACCTTTCACACCTGACCATGTCATGTGATTACATTTCAACCAATCAGACTCAAGGCCCACTTCTCCTATGATATATGTTAATGGAGCCGGGTCTGGAGTTGTACGTACAAGCCATCAAATTTCACACGAGTTGTACCGGTATACTGTGAGACCTCAAAATCCATTAAAGCAAAAAAGACAATTCAATCCTCATGTCAATGAATTGTGGTACAAACCAGCGGCGGCCAAGTAACTGATGGTAGTTGAGTTTGTGGCGCAAAATAAATTTTTCTGAGATGAGCTATTTTGTAGAATATAAATTGGGTGTTTAGCATTTTTTATGTTGCTTACGGCCTACAGGGAAAAAAATACCCACCCTAGGTTATAATATAAACACAAAAAACATGAAAGAAACAGCAAAATAAAATATAAATGTTTTGTGTTAAGCTTTTGTCACAGCACAGTGTGTTTATTTTACAATTCAGAAAAAAGTGCAGATTTGGCAAGGAAAGTCTTAAGACGTGCAGACTTGAATATTTTTTTTCTTTTCCTTCTTTTTTTTATTTTTACTTTAAAAACTGACTGTGCAATGTCCTAGATTTTGTGAAGTGTCAGGGGTTTCCTTACACTATGTTATCGGCTGAGCTTTGTTGGCACTGTGTTGTATCAGTGGCCCAAGATTGTTATATTTTTGAGAAAAGAGAAACAAAGCAATGGAAATTATTTACTGATGTCGAGAAGAAAAGAGGAAAAAAAATGTTTTATTGTTATTTGTGTATACATGGATGTGTGCATGCTCATTTTGTTTTGTTTTTTTGAAAAAAAAAGAAATAAAAGTTTTTTTGTTGCTGTGTACTAGTAAACACATTGCAGCGTCAGTGTCATTTTGTGTGTGATTGAAAGTAGAGTGATTTAGATCCCCTTGACTACAGCTGTGTTGTGAAACTACTGCACCACACATACTGTGTGAAATACTTTAATACAGGATGTGGCCCGCATTTTCCAACACTCTAGGTATTCATCCTGGGGCTGGGGCTGGAAATTTCCAGCGTTCAAGGCAGTCACCAGTTGTTATTATGCAGACCAGGGTCTTACACATACACCTGTAAATTCCCTGAAAGTCCTGGAATTTTAAGGCCTCCTGGAAACTCCTTGATAATGAAGTCCTGGAGAATTCTTGAAAATGTAGAATGCCACCCAAAATCTTCCAAAATTGCAAAAGATGAGTGGTTCATGACATAAAAGTGACATGTAAGATGGAATGGTGGACACAAAAATCCCTAAAAATTGCTGAATGGATCCTTTAATTTTGTGTGACTTTGAGTGTATGGACCATGACAGACACTGTTTAAGTTTCAGTGAGAGTATTTGTATAATGCTTGAAATACATATCTATGTAATTGGCAAACCAGAATTTACAAGACAACTCCTGGCAATAGTACAAATAATGCTTCAAATCTGCCAAGTTGAGTAGAGGACATAGAAGCAACCTATGAAACAGTAGCAGAAATGAAAAACGCTGAAGCAAAGTACAGAAACATATTTGTTGCACAGTTCTCAGATAATGATAGAATCTCTGGCGTGGTTTTACCAAAAAAAATTACCAGCGAGGTCTCACCCAAAGCATGCATACTATACTTTCTGATAAGTAAATAATACTTTCATTTTGAATGAACTCGTTTGGACATGACTCATTCAGAGTGAGTGACGTTTCCCCTTCCGTAAAACAGGAAACCAAACTTAGAAATGCATTTTGTATGCAAAACTGCAAAAAGTCTGCAAATCTTAAAACATCACTACAACAGGAAAGCCACTTTGATGACCAATTCACCTGTGTTTACAGACGTTTCATATTTCTTTGATGGTGGCAAATCCAGTCATTTTTTAAGTCTCATAAAATCGCACCAATAAAAAAACCCCCACAATTTTCACGTCTAAATAATGATTAAAGACCCAGCAAGGTGACTTAAGTAGTTACGTATTATCTTTAAAGTTTCTGTAATAAAATGTCTTCAAGGTTACCAGCCTACTTCTGAATCTATTTCAGTTTGCATACAAATTATTAACACCATAATGCACCTGCCAGCCAAGTCTTCTCATGGATTACAGCTCAGTGTTCAACGTGACCATTCCTGGGAAACTTTTTGATAAAGTCTATCAAATCTATAGGCTATAGGCTACAGTCTGTTAGGCCTGGAGGTAAAATATCAAACTCAACTATTTACCGGTACACATCAACGCTGTGTTCTATCATCAAAGTTGTAGTCTTCTGGTTTACCAGTGTTTGAGTCCGTCAGAAGAATATGTGTACAAAGCTCAAAATGGCAGGTGACAGTAGAGTGATCAAACTGACTACAAATGGCAAAACAACTAGGTTACTTCTGTCACTCAAATAATACCAGGAGGCAATCAAAGAGCTACTGGTTAGAATTGCTTCTACTTTACTAAATTCTTAAATATTTCTTTTCTCAAAAGCATCAAACAATCAGCAACATTGTATGCATGGTGGGTTCTTTCTGTGGCTGGCCATTATTTGAGAGTTCTTCGTTTCATTAAAAAAATGGATACAACATGTAATGTTAGTTTCTGTCCAGTTACAACAAATTCTTGTAGGGATATCAAGAAAATTAATTTCATCAAACTGTTCATCTCTTACCTGTTTTCTTGCCTGGAATAATTATTGTTCTTTGTCTCTACCCTGACAATACTTTCTCTCTCTGCACAGTGACCAATCACTACCCATGCTCACTGTTTGTTTGTGACGATGGGGCTTGATGCTAATTACATCGTGCTGTGCCTGAATATTTTTTTACTGAAATCTTTGACAAGACTTTTAGAAATAAAATTCAAAATTGGTAATTTGTGATCATGAATAATATAATTTGAAATATAAAATCCGCAAGTCAAAGGATCAGACTCACAGAATTTAAAAATGCACACATGCTGCCAGGATGAAATTTGTTCCAATTTCAGTCAGCCAATGTCACACATGCACTGTATTCAGGGACAAACTATTAACCCTTTAAACCCTCAGAAAAAAAATGTCCATATGACATCATAGGTTGCCAAGGGGTCAGGGTGCAAAGGGTAATTATAATCAGGACTGTATGATTTGACTATCAATGAGATATATCAGTGGTGATTGGATGTCACATTTGGCGTCTGGCGGTGGGATAATCACACAAACTATGCATGATTCACAGTAATGGAGATATCCCATGATTCATTATGATCTGTACCATTGGGGATCCTCAGTGAAGTCTGCCATGTCTCCCATGAGATATCCCATGATTCATTATACAATTTGTACCATTGGATATCCCTCAGTGGAATCTAGTATGCCTTGCATGTGCACACAAATACATACACTGGTTTCAATGTTTTTTAAATGTTGCACATCATTATTCTCAATGTCCATTTCAAATGTTTGGAAAATTATTCTTGATTGAAAAAGATCACATTTTTGTAAAATTTCCCACTGATTGTGTCTGCAGCCAAACAGAATGATGAGATGGAAAACAGGAAGTTTGGTTGCACCTGTTTTATAAAATAAAAAGATGATTTTTCCCATGGAAAGGGCTAGTACTAAATACATGCTAACTTTCCTAAGAGCTAGAATCTGTCCTTCAGTTTGTCATAACTTACATCCCAAAAGCATGGCATTTATAATATCTGCAGAATACGACTTTACGCTTCATCTTTAATGGTTATTTTGAAATTTTTGACTGAAATATCTTGATATACATGTACCTTTACTAGATGTACTTAAACAATAACATAGAGAACTGAAAAAGTTATGAGAAAAGTAACCTTCATTGGTATAAATCAAACAGAATTGTGGGTAATTTATTATACTGTTTGATTGTTAAAGCTCCATAAGCTGTATCTTTTGGCTATTTTTTCAGAACTTTTGTTTTGTGGTTTCCCTACACTTTCTGCATTGAATCCCTAAACTGTAATTTAATGCCAAGTATTTAGCATATCAACACAACCTATATGAGTATAATCTACATTGTTATTGTTGAAAATTGTATTCAAGTCCGGACTAGAATTCATTTGTAAACAATAAACAATGATCACTACACACATACAAGCTGTGTTGACAAAAAGAATACTCGAAATTTCAGCATGACAAACGGATTAGGGTCAGACACGGTAGTTGATATACAGAAGCAGAATACTGGAAAACTTGCCACAAGTTACAGCTTATGTCCCTTTAACACACACAGCTTATTATTTTCTATAACAGAAGCACAACCACAACAAAGATTTACTGTTCCTAGTGTTTACATTTATTGCAAACAATGTAAACGAAAGTGAAGGCTGGAACAGTGCAAACATCATCAGACATACATCTGCTACAGTTGAGGTGAGCCATTGGTAGATTCTCAAAAACAGCGCCCTCGTACATACCATTCTTTTCAAAGTCTTACGAAAACAACACCTCAATTCTTTCAGGATTATCGACACTGAAAAGGTAGCCTGTATTTCATATCAAACAATTTGGAAGTTTAAAGTGAATGAATGTTCTGTAATTTCAAAGCTGTCAGTGATGCTGTCATTGTGTATTGTGGTAGCTCTCAGTCAAGTGGTGTAAGGCGATGACCCCGTGACCTCTAGTTTCTGTTTTTCACTGGGAAGTGTTGAATGTCTGACTGACAGGATCACACCATGAAGTGCCGGCATCTAACGCTGTCGGAAGAGGATCCATCTGAAAGAAAAAGACAATAAATAAAGTTACATAGATTGTCTGGTATCAACATTGCATAAAGACTCCTTTTGATTCTCAGTACCTTAAATACAATGTTGCCGCCTAAGTGAATCATAAAAGTCTGAGGCAATCTGCCATAATTTCAATATGGCAGATTTCTACAGGCAAAACACAGATGAGTACACATGCTGAAGTAAAGGTTTGAGGTTTCACAGGAATTCAATGCCAGAAATAACATGATCTCTTTGGCGTACTGAGTCTATAGAACACAATAATGTGTCCTTTTTATTGCTACTATATAGTTCTGGAATAAAATCTTTGTCTACTGCTCAATAATCACTTCCATTGTATTAAGCAATCATATGATTACATCTTGTTGGTGGTATATGGCTCACTATCAAGGCATATTTCACTGAGCCCGAGTGAAATTTTCATCGAACCAACTTAATTATGACTGACAAAAACTAGAGAGTGGGTAATAACTTTTAGAATGGATGAATAAGCTTTCAAAACTATAAATTAATGCAAAATCTGTTTTTCATGTTCCCATGGGGGTATTACAGAAAATAACAAAGGTTTGGTTGGGAGAGCAAATCTTGAGACCTAGCCAAATTTTACATTTGTTTAAGACCCAGACAAAGACGGATTTTCAGAATACAAGCAAAAGAGATATTTGTGCACACACCTTAATGGCTGTCTTCTTTTCTTTTGGAGTTTTGTCCGTCACAAACAGATCAGTAAATGAGAGGTTGACAGCCTGGCTAGAGTCTCTCCTCACAGTATAGGCTGCGGTAGCATTGTATGCATCGCGGCCGTCACCGCCACTGATTGTGCCAATCTGCAAAATAAAACAGAAATATCCCATTGCTAAACACATCAGATATTGTTAGAGTATGGCTGTTTTTTGCCTTTTATCCAGCTTGCAGCAAAAACATTTGCTGATATTAAAAGTGCAGAGCTGCTATGGAAACTTCAAATGACATATTTACTGTCCAGGTATTAAACGTATGACAGTGACTGGTTATCTAATTCACATCTAAATGGATTTTTTTAATTTTCCATTGATCAGGATAATTCTTTATTACGAATGTGCCTTTTGACGTATCAGAACACGACTGGGTAACAGAGCAAAATGTACAGGATTTTAATTTTATGCCAAAAAAATACTGAATAGCATAAACTGCAATAAAGCATTAAACATACAAAACAGAGTTGAAAATGAAGTAAATTTAATAGTGACCTTAGTTTATCGATATAACTGTGTGTTAACAAAGCTTATGATTGTAGGGAAATTAATATCAGAAATGAAGTGTCGGAGTGATGACACTCACTGACTGTATCAAACACAAAGTCAGGATAAGAACTTCAGCAATCCGCCAACTTACAGTATACATGTACTAACATTATCACCTATCGCACAATTTGACACACTACCAATGGCTTGAGGTTCAGATGAAATTTATTCCACTCACCTGTGTTGTCTTGATGTGGAAGGGAAAGTTTCTGTTGGCAGCATTGGGTCTGGTTAGCAACAGGAAGAAGATGTGACCGCCACAGGTGACGGCTCTCTCCATGCCGTTCACAACTTTGGCTCTGTAGGATAACAGAGTGTCAAGTATAAGGAGAAGTTATGTATCTCAAAGTAAGACAATTCTCTGCTTTGTGAGTAGACAAAAACGCATCCACAGTGGTGTGTTTTCTTAATTTTAGAAAAGAGACCCCACTGATGATGCCGGCAATTGTCTCAGTTTGTGTTTAAAGTTGAAAACTCACTGTTCACGTAACTCTTGTGAAGTTCTGCACTGAATCTTGTAAAATAATTGTATGCCAGAAAAATAATGGACTTTAGAATGTCATGTCAGGAAAAGCAAGAAAAAATCAGTACTTTGGTGAATTTTGTTTGGATTTCTGGTTGTAGTAACCAAGCTGTTGATGAGAGTGTTGGCAATTTGAAGTATGGATCAAAACTTTTTGAAATATCGTCGAAAAAACTTGCACAAAGTGTGCTTGTGGCAGATAGGGACGCTAGTCTATGCAATATCCCATAGCTGTGGTGGCGGGGTTAAAAGTCGTAAAAGTTAAAATCAGCCGGTAAAAGGCAGGAATCCCGTCTGAAAACACCACAGCTATGGACTCACAGCTATGACTAAGCAGTATTCTAACTTATACTCACCTAACACAGTATTCTATTCAAGTGACTATCCTAACTCTATCCTAACTTGAACCAACCAATCTGACTCAACTACCTAATCCATTATTAACTAACTTGTACTGACTAATCTAATCTAATCCAGTATTCTATATTATGATGACAAATCAAGCCCAGCGTTCTAACATACACTGACTATCTAACACAGTATTCTCACTTATACTTATTAACCTAACCCAATAGTCTAACTTATACTAACTATCCTAACCCAGTATCCTAACTTAAACTGACTAGTCTAACCCAGTATCCTAACTAATACTGACTAACCTAACCCAGGCATCAAGGGCATGGTTGCAGATGAAGATTGTCATCGGAGTGGCCAGCCACCAGAGGGCGAAAATGAAACCAAATGGCACATAGAAAGAGACCTTCTCAGGGTAGTTTTTGATGGAGAAGAAGATGGCGTAGTACGTCCACAGAAAACCTAGAGGAGGTGGTTAGAGCATTGGTTAGAGTGAAGATGCAGATGTAACGTGGGAAGATGTGGCATACACTATTGCAATGAAGTGTAGGTTGGAACATGGCTTGAAAGGCATAGGTGAAGATATAGAGGTAGTGGGTGTATGCTTGCATTTTTTTTACAGGGACAATTGCTGTATCTATCTCATTGTATACTATATTTATTTTTCTGCAAGAAAGCCTGTAAAATTTAATTTCCCGTCAGAGTGTGTCGAAATACAAAACTGTAGCCCTGTAAACAAGAAAAATTTGTCTGCAACGTTAACAAATGAATTGTGGTCAGCATACACAAATTATGTTGTTGGCGATACATTGAAATTGAATATTTTGAAAATGGTGTTAGGAGTTAACAAAGAAACAGCAACAAATGTAAATAAAGGAAAATGAATCAAAAACTATATAACAACTGATTGAGTTTTCAGCACAACAGTCAGGGCAGCAGACATGGAATTATGAAATTCGAAATCTGAGGTACATGTCAGAAGGTGGTTGATATACACATTTATAAAAACACATACAAGCCACTCACCAATGAAAAATAGTCCAATCAAACCATAGCCGGCAACTGATTCATATTTGTAGAGCACATCTCTCGGATCAAACATGGTTTCTTCATAGATGTACAGAATGCAGTATGTAATAGTGTACATGGTCATGAATGTGGCCAATTTCATGAAACTGGTCTTACTCAAAGTACCCCTGAAGATAAAGCAGAATTCATGCCTGCACGTTGAGTCCACAGTTTTCACCACAGCATGGAAATTCACAGGGACAGCCACTTTAAATAAGAAATAATTTGCATATTTCTTTGTTTTGAAAATTTATTCTTTTGTATTGTTATTAACATATGAGAAGACATGTACCAAACACAGGAGTGGCCCACTCCTAAAAATCCCTTCATGGAGAACTGGGTGTGGGTATGTTTGAATATATGGTATTTATACCTCAGTGTGGGTTTGTTTCTGTGTATGTATGTCTGTAAGTATTATATGCCTCTATATCTGATAGTGTATGTATAAAAGGTGCTGCTCTTTGAAAGGTGAAAATAAAACAGGCAGTATTACACAATGTGATCTCAAAACTACAACAAGAAAAATGAGTGTTGGCTTTGAGGATTGAACATTACGGGAAAGCTCCATTAAACGGACATCGTGGCTATCTTTTGACCCTTTTTCACCAATATTGTTGCAAACGAGCAGTTGCTGATGTTGTACGATTTATTGAAAGATGTCTAAAAAATGGTCGACCATAGACAACTTCCATCCCATCTTGCCTACACTGTGTAGAAAAACCTCGGGTCAGGGGTTTTTGGTAGCAAGTTAATGCAGTCTTTCCCTAATGATGATTATTATAATTGTTCATAAATCAACATGTAAAAACTATTTTGTGATGCTCTATAATACCGGCTACATTTGAAACGTGAGTAACAGCAGATACTAAATCACCATTGTCAGCATCATTTGTACATTTAATCTAGCACTAAGAGACCCATATTTCTTGCCATGATCCCACACAAGTCCAAGTATTTCAGGTATTTTGTGTCCATATGGGGTGCCAACAGAAATGTCACTGTCAAACATGCTTGCTCTACTCAACTTTAGAACCATGACCAGACAAGCATAATAAACACTTAGGTGGGCATGGCAGCAGTCAAATGAGGCATACCGCCTCGTAAAATATCTCATGCTTAATTTCTTACATAAATTATAATATGCTCAATTTTTGTAAAGTATATCAATGAGATTTCCTTGAACATTCAAAGAAACCGACATTTAGACACTCAATAAATCTATCAAAACACAGCACTACAGACATTTGCAATATTTAGGTCTATTCTCATTGATTACATGGTAAAATAAAGGATTTTTCAACAGATTTTTTGATATCTTAAAAACACACAAACACACACAAACCTTTGGTATGGAATTCAAAATGAGCAATTCTGAATTCTCTTCCAAAATTGTGCATAAGTGAATAATAAAAAAAAGTTGTAAAATCACATTTTACCTTGTTACAGTGAATCCTTTTCCAAGCAAGACGATCATTAAAATAAAGACCAGAATTCCTGCAGCGCCAATCAAATTAGCTGTAAAATAAAAATGTTGAAGAGAAAGTAACTAACTGACAGGTTTATAAATGGTAGGATAAATTTCACTGTCATGAAAACGGTGTACTGCAGAGATGAAACACAGTATCTTTTCTTCTCTGCAAAACATGATAGAATTTTTCCACTATCAACCCTGACACCGACCATGGTATGGTCCTAAACCTTTTGTTTCAATGGGAATTGTGGGTCTGTTTGCAGGAAAGTGGGGGTGAGCAGGTTTTAGTGCTATGACCAGATGACGAATGACTGTTTTTAGCTACTATAGACTATAGTCTATAGAAGCTATTGGGATGGGTATCCGTCCGGCGTCCGGCGTCAGTCTGTATGTATGTATGTATGTATGTATGTATGTATGTATGTATGTATGTATGTATGTCCGTTTGTGAGGCGTCCGTCCACTCAAATATCTTGAGAACCGCAGTACTTACTGATTTGATATTTGTTGTGTAGATGAAAAATATGATTTTGAGAAACTATTTTTTTTAATTTTTTGATATTGTTGAAAATAGGCAAATTAATGCCAAAAAAGGTGTTTTTGGTTAAAAATCTTCTTCTTCATAACCGCTGGTCAGACAGCTTTGTTATTTGGTATACAGGTCCCTAGGGATAACCAACTTAGATTTGTTAAAATTGTGATGAAATACGCAAATGTGTATTTTTAAGGAATTTTTTTGTCATTTTTGGTCAAGTTTGACTTACATTGTATGTAATTCTTGTACTGTATAAACCCTATCAATTCACCCGGAAAAAATAATTAATATGATTTTAAATAATTGAATTAATTAGGAAATCATCAAAGCCAAAATAATTTTGGTGAGGAATTATCAGAAAGTTCAACTTTTTTTGACAGTTCATAGGATAAAACATGTAAAGGCAACTTTCCTGAATCCCAACTTTGATACATTCTGAACCACCATTTATGTTATCTAAAAGAAATTGCTCATAATAGTTTGTCATGATAGGGTGGTCAAATAAATAGAGATAGAGAAAGTTCTAATTTCCATTTATGGTTGGCTTGAAAGGATAAAATAAGATTATTTTTTGAGGAAAAAAATAGAGTGGTCAATTAAAAGAGTGGTCAAAGTGATAGGGTTTTTATGGTAAAGCGGGGCTGTAAGATTCCTCATGTGCTATTTATAGCAATTATGCAATCTGTGTAAACAGTGCAATGAAAGTGTAACATGATCCATTATAATGCTTTTGATGACCTTGAACTTCTTAAGTTTCAAACATTTGTCTCTTCTGTGTGCTTTCTGTGATTACCTACAGGCTCAACTTATTCAACAGAACTTACGTACTATGTTAATTTGAAAGTTAAAATGTGCTTCGTTAATAGGATTAAAATACTGTATTAAAAGATAACCAGCTCAAGATTCTTTAAAACCTGACAGTTATGCTGTTTTTTATGACGTAATCTTTATCCACCAGCAACATTTATGGTTCTTTGAGTTAAACCTTATCCTGCCAAGTTCAAGCATTACCATCAGGTCAAGTTGGTTGAAACCAGCGTGGTATAACATGTTCCCCTAATATCATTTTAACCAAGGCGTCAACATTAATGCTGTAAACGTAATATTTATTGACTAAACTGCCACCCCATACCATACTAAATAGGTGAAAAAAGTCTGGGATTTGGCTATCCCTTACTGTTACTTTTAACCCTTTTCCTGCCAGACAGTAATAACTGTATTACTTCCCCATCAGCCAAGTCAGTAAAAAGCGGTATTGAGCCAAAACATGACGTATTTTCACCCACTTGGCTTGGTATGTTATAGCATCTTTATCCAAAAAAAATCAACTTTACAGTATTATGTTTTTCAACAGCCTTCAAATGTACACTATTATGTTAAAATACATCATATGGAATACGTTGTGTTTCATTAATTTTAACCATCTTGACCTAGCAGTGAAATATGGACTTGGCAGGAAAAGGGTTAACACTCTCGGTAGATAGGGAAATGATACAGGTTGGTAGGATTGGTGTTAATGGCTGTACCGTGTGAGTCATGTGTCTAGTGCTCTAGTTCAAAGAGCACAATCTGAACATAACAATAGGGCTGTGCCAACAAAATGGACTTGATCTGGCACTTGGTATTGGTACGTAACAAAGCTAATTGCAGCATGCCAGATCTGTACAAATACAATTAAAGTCATTTACAGTTCCATCTAGTGACTAGCACACTCAGTGCAAGCAAACTGTACTACCTACACAACTCACCGAGCACTTCCAATCCATGCATGCGCACACCTGTTGATCCGTATTTACCCAACGCAATGGTCAACAGCAGTAAACTGCTGAACTCTGCCAGCATGGACCAGATGAACAGTTTGTAAGTGGAGTGCAGCAAATTCCTGTCGGCCAGTATCTCTGTGTAAAACATTGAGAATGATATGTGCATGTACAGTGTGACTATACTCTGACAGTGCTTATGTTTTCTGTCATTCAAATCTGAACTGGGTAGGTATCATCAACAAGCAAATGGTACTGAAATATCAGTAGATAATTCATGCTTTACTGATATTCTTTCAGCATTTAATGAATCAATTTGCATTTTATGTATGCAATATGACTTGTAGGAAAAGGTTTTAAAAAATCAAAGCATTATCTTAACTCACATAAGAAGCATAAACTGTGTTTTCACTTTGCTGACAATATCTCTCATTTATTATTTTATACTAAATGTATTTATCCATTTTTTTCACTGTACATCCTGAAATCCTAAGACATTGCTTCAGACTAATCTTATTATTTTCAAGAAAGATGTCTTTGAGTATGTAGAATTTAAATATGTGCATCTTATACCTATTACATGTTATAACTTTCCGTGATTTATCAGCGCTCATTTTTAAATTTACAAGAAGCAATATAACCAAGTAATAGAAACACAGACATCAGCTCTTCTTGAGCGCTCCGGCCAAAGTACAGTATTTTTGATCTTTCTACCAAGTGCTGTATGGTTTACATAATATTTTTCCTATATTTATTACAGCTAGACTAGTAATTATACTTTCTCTAATATTGTTTCTATGGCAATAAATTCAATTCATCAAATTCAAACAAAGTCAAGAGTTTATTGCCAAGAATGGTATCAATGAAAATTCAGCTTCAGTGTTCATGAACATACCGTAAGTAACGGCTGAGAACGCTGCACAAAGTGAGTTATGGGCATTGCTACACTACTTACTGGTAAAGTAGGCCGTGATAAGCAGCATTGCAAAGTACACAAACAGGAATGTCATGTCTGTTTCCAAAATGTCTGATGAGAGAAGAATAACGAGAAATGAAAACCTCACACTGGATTTCCTTTATTGGTTCTAACCTCTTGACCTTTGACCTTTTAATTAATCACTGTGGAGAATAAAACTAGGACATGGCTTATACAAAACAGTATAAGTATCCATCGATCAATTGTTTAAGCATCAGATCTTGTTGACATTGACTATTGATAATGGGAATAATCCCTTGTTTTTCTTTGAATTTTTATTTTTACGCAAGCTTATTTTTTCACACAAAGCAAACAAACAAACGGTGCCCTTGACAAAGTTTGCATGTAGAGTCATAGTCGTACACGCAGTCTCATGGCTTGTGTAAGAAGAAATAATTGATTGACATATGAATCACTATAGTTTTCCTGATCCTTCCCCACATCACAATGTACAGATTCTGAAAGTGTGAAGACAGTGCAGCATGCAAATATTGTGTTTCAAAGAATTCACATCGCAAACAATACACAACAATTAGCAAAATAAACTTGCAACACATTGCATGAACTTGACAGATACATGTATTATACACATGGAAAATTCTACCAATAATAGAATAGACGGACAAGATCGACTATTTCACGAACACACCCTGTCCTTCATTGACTCTCTCTGTTCATTTTCAATACGCTTGTACTTACATCTTTCATCCGCTGAGAAATGCTTGTCCCACAACTTAACACCGTTGGTCATGGTAATGTGGAACTCAAAGTCAATGCCATCGTCAGAGTAACAGTTACTCATGACAAGGAACCACCAACGAGCACGAACTGTCTCAAAAGATCGCCCTCCAGTGCAGAGCATATACTGACAGAAAGAAAAGAAAATGCGATGATGAAAGATATGAGGAGTATAGTGTTTTTGCAATCACATTGTTGCTTGCATTGGAAAGAAACCTGGTAGAGTTGATGACTTCAACTGAGAGAGATTATTGACTTCAATGATCACAAATCTTAATACAAATATTGATAAAATTTACCCTAACACTGCTGAGTTCATCGTTCATAGGCAGGTCAAGTTGGTTACAACTTAAATACAAGCAGTAAAGCATAACATGTCACTTATTGTTGCATTTAAACAAAATCTTGAACATTAGGCAGCCTTGCAAGCCTGGATACTGTATACATGATTTGAAGTCACTGGACCTGCTATGACATACACAAGTAAACAGGTTTTTTGCTCAATATTGGGTTTTACCGATGTGGCAGATGGCAAATGAAATGCCTGGTGGGATGGTTTTAAAACGCAGCAAAGACAAGCAAAGTTTTCTGATCACATCTTGGAAATGGATTAAAAAAGCTTGGGCTTGTGAGAAATTTTCCGACAGTGAGTAATATTAAGATAGTTCAGGCCTTGAAAATGAAAGACTTACACTTTTGCTTCAACTTCCCTGGAGCAAACTTTCAACTCAAAATTGAGGGTCACAGTGCAAATTTTTGGCTTAATAATGAGACCCAACAAGTGGACTAGGCCAAAAGAATATTGTAAAAGTTTGAGATTCCAAACATCTGTCCACTGGGCACATTGTACCTAAAATGAAATCATAAAAGTATCTGCTGTTTACCTCTACGCCATCTGAGTCATTATATCTCTGACATCCGTTGTACGGATCTTGTAACGTCAGTTTGGCATTTTCAGCTCCTGGGATCACTTCCTTCTTCTCCCCGCAGGACTGTGATTTGGAAAAAGTGTCAAAATCAATGAACATCTCTTCCTGTGCCATGCAGTGCACCATAAAACAGAACACTCCATTGCCCTAAATGAGGCGATTCAAACTGGTTTAACCCTTTGAGTGCTGTAATTTTTCCCACCAAAATATTTGTGATTCAGTTTTCCAATATTCATGATTTTTTTTTGTATTTTTTGATAATTTTGGATCAAATGGTCATAACATTTTATTGGCTACAGTTTTTGATCAAAATTTAGGGAAAATCTGAAAAAAATTGTCTAAAATTGAAAAAAATTGTCTACATTATATTAATACATGCAACAAAATTTGACTTTGGCACTGAAAGGTTTAAAGATAGATTTCAGGAACATAAAAAGATGCTCAAGCTAAATTCTGAGAACAATCATAACAGAGCCCTCAAACATGATATATGGGTGAGGTATTCAGGAACCTGTGGCTATGCTAACATATTTCACTTGAGCCATGTAGCTGTTTATGTATGTGTGATGTGAGTTTACAACAAATACATTTTGTATTGGTTGGGGGTTATGTGAATACAAGTGTTAGAGATCTCAAATGATTGATGCCATGGCGCCCTCAGTGTCAGAAATGAATAAAACTTTAACCCCCAAACAACCTTCATGTCCAGAAGTAAAACCAAACTCTTGGGGTTTACTCTCACAAATATCTCTGAATGATTCTTTGGGAGAATCTTTAGAATGTCTATACTTCAAAACATTACAGAAATAAATCGAAAGCTCTGCTTGTATATGTCTGTAGTCTAGGAGCTCTCCCACATTGCGATACCCTTGGTTTTGGTGTTCAAAATGCTGGTGAGCTCAATGACTAGCATTGGTTGTTGTGATAATAAGGGATGCAATATAAGGTGAGCCAGGGTTGAAGGTGCATACCTATCTGTGGAAATGATTTCACAAGATCCAGACAGAGCTTGAAATCAAATGTAAAATTAAGGCTCCCACACTCAATAGGGCTTTAAAGGGCCAGTACTGGACTTAGTTGAACTTCAGTGATAGTATAAAATAAAGTCATTTCACCAAGTTCAAAGCATTAATATTAAATGAAATGTTTTGACTGAGATTCCCCTATATGCTCTTTTGCAGTGCTCATGTTTGTGAAAGATGAACTCTCTGGGTAGTGGATTTCTGTACGTATCCAGTGAACGTGATCTGCAGTAAGTTTCTCCCAGACAAGCAATAGCTCCATCACATAGCAGTCAGACAAAAACATTGCTATAACTGTACCACATCACATTCACAATATTAGTCTTTACTCACAGACTTCATTCATCTAAAAGTAAATAAAACTGTGCATTCTACACGTATAAATGCTGTGTTCACAAAATGTAACAACAGATTCACACACTTTAGTAGGACAAAAATTTGTGATACACATACAACTTGAAGACAATACAGAAATTTTCAATAACTACAATTACTAGCCCTTTAACCACATGTGGTTGGGGCTTCAATTGACTGGCCAACAACTTGAAACTTTGTCAGTTTCAGTAAAACCTGAAAATATAATTGTTGTTTGTGCAATTGCTTACCAGAGCTTGTCCATGCTCTCTAATATACGGCCACTGACCTGGTTCATCGTTAAACATCAACAGCTTGTAGCAGCAGTCTGCCTAGCAATAGAAAAATATATGAGAGTTTTCTGTAACTGTGAGTTCATAAAATTAACGATGGATGAAATTTCCCAAATTTGACTTCACTATGGCTGGTGTCAACGTTCATTATGACCAAAGGTCAAGTGAGAAGTTCAATGAACAGATACTCAACTGCTTTGTACTTGATCTCGTATTGCAAGCTGCCCTCCTCATCGGGTTGGAAACAGAATCTGTCAACAAACTGAAAATTCTGAAACAAAATACAAAGTGTTCAGTTCATGGTGATTACTAAAGTATTTTAACTTTGGGCATATTCCTTGGTCAGAGAGTCTGAAAACTGCATGGCTTGACAATAAACTTTTCTGTGGAAAAATGACTGAACAGCAACGTTGAAATATAATGCTGACGTTAAATTTATAACAACTGACTTGTGTGTAGGAATACCACAATATGACAATGGTCACTTTGCAAAATTCATAGAAATGTATGACAAATGCCTTTGTACGAGAACAACTTGTGAAAGTTTTAATTCTAAAAGTGTACACTGTCTTTTTTTTTTATTTGAATCTGTCAAATTAATTCGTTACGACAACAAGAGCGAGGACAGGTCTTTAAAGAAGGTGAAGATGAGTGGAAACAGACCAATCACCAGTGAGCAAGGGACTGTATTGGTTTGAAGGAAATGGATTGTTTATTATGCTCTCTAACAAGGTTTTCTGTAATTGGTCAATTTCTTCATACATTTCATCTTTTAGACCAATCAGGGAGTTTGTGTCTGTACGGTGCATAAATCCTATGCAAGTGATGGTGTCATGATTATTTTCACACTGTAGGTAAATACTTGTACAGTGAATGCTGGCCCAAACAGATTTATCTTCGTTAACATTATTTACATAGTGTGTTGACAGTGATTTATTGTTTTGTTGTTATTTATGTTGTTGTCATTAATGTCTTTGTTGTCTTTAATTAGAATACAAATAAAAGACATATTAATACGTCATGAAATCTGCATCCCATCAAATCGTCGGGTTAGTCTAGTCAATGACATTTCGGAAAATTGTGGTATAACCATACATAGAAGTCTAAATGGTATAACTTACAGATGCTGTAGTCAAATGACCCCGTATGATCTTGGCATCCCCCGTCGCCATCAGCAAAACTTGCACCAGTATACAGGCCAGCAAGCCGATAGGTGCAGGGCACGTCGGTTTCATTTGATTTCCCACACGCTAATGATCAGGTAGCAGATGGACTTGGCATTTTAAGTGATCTTTCAGCGTGCATGATGAACTCGCCCCATACATTGTGTTGTCAGGCGAACGTTGGAACACTTCAACCTCGACCAATGTTCTTCGACCACTATCAATCGTCTTGCAAAACAGTGATTATCACATCGAGCAAGCAAAATCGGCTTCTGTAGAAACATCTACTAAATCGTATGTGACAGAAGGACTTACGAGAAAATCAAGCGTGATGAAAGTATCAGCAGAAGAATACGCACGAGAACAGCAGTCTTTCAATATAGGTCAGTAAAGGTCAGGGTTCAAAGGTTGTAAGTTGCGGCGCGGACACTGGGTTTACGTTTATTATCACAAAATTTAGTGCCTTGGTTTATTGGGGACGTTGAACAGATATCGAACTGTGTATACAACATTTCATAGATCACATATAGGGAACAGGACCAATATACTCGGAGTTCCGAGCGACAGTATGAGCCAGAACTGTCAGGAACGTAATCACGTTTTATACGAGAACTGACGAGACTACAAATTTCGAACTCAACCATTCTAAATAGGGTCATCGATTCTCGTTTGTAATGACTCCTCCACTTTCTCAAAAATAATTTTCGGTGTAATCGCGTTTCGATTATTCGTTTGATCTATAAAATTTATTTACTTGAAATTTCACTGTTCATGAGTACATTGTGATTGCACCTTTTCATATTTAAGTCGTATACTTGCCGTACCTGACTCGTACGGACACCCCCATGCTTTGTTTCCATAGGCCCCTAGCAACCACCGGGGTAAGCAGTTGTTTGCTTCATTGACAACTGCCATATTGCGAAGCAGTGTTCGTTCATCTCTCTCGAATTTCAGTGAAACTTCGTGTTAACATCAGACAAAATGTCCGATCTTGGCTCAGAATACGATGAAGAAGACCAGGGGCCATACCTAGGTGTAAGTATTCCGGACAAATCTCATTATTTTGCAAAGAAAACGTATACATATCGTAATCATAACATACATTCGAAAGTTCGATGTCTGCACTTCTGTTGGTTGGTTGGCGAGCTCACATTACATAGTCACCACCGGTATTAAAAATGCTGTTGTTTTTGAATTTTGACGTTGAGAAATGCAGGAAAGTACTAAGTGAGGGTTTTTGATAAGCTGGCATAAATTCGAATTTTTAACGTTGAAATAAAATGTGAGAAACGGTCAAAGTCACATAAGACGTTTCTGCCTGAGATACCATACCAAAGCGTGAAATACGTTGCAGTGTTGTTCAGTACTTCAACTCGAGTGCCTATATCTCTGTACGATAAATCTTGATTACAAAGCGATCAATACTACGGATCACTTCGGGATAATGTAGGTATTTCTCTGTCGCAAAGTACTCGTGTAAAATATTTTCGATGTCGAGTGTATTTTTTTATTGAAAGCCTGTTGCTGGGAAGTACCACAACACCCCATGGTAACTTAAGCTTTCATCAGATTATCATAATCACAGTGGGTTGGATTGGATTTGATGCATGGTCTAATGCACAAATTATTCGTTACTTCACTTAGCCCTGGGTATTTACTGAGATTTACTTCAAACCGTGTTGCATTTGTTTATCACCAACACTTTTTACAGGGCAGAAATCGCTATCACAATTCACGTGAACCTCGACAGGTAAAAAAACAGGAGTGACCCCCTCATAGCCAAACCATTGAGATTTTTTTAACTCCCATGCCCCAACCTGAAGCTTGTTGGAGCTAGGATTCACACACCCACCCTAACCATTAAGTTGTTTATGCATGTCAGTGAATTTTTTTTAACCGTGTACAGATTTATGACTTGCCTGTTCCCCCTTGTACTTAGCATGCCATGCATGGTTTCCAATGAGTTTTTCATGTCACTGCATTTGGGGGAAAAGTTTCATGTAAGAATGAAGTTGATGATACTTATAGGGTTTTGTGTTATGCAGAATGTGAATGCATTCCCCCCCCAAAAAAAAAACAAAAAAAAAAAAAACCAAAAAAAAAACAAACCCAATATCACTGTATATATTTAACTTCATATTTTATTGGATAATTTTAAGTTTAGAGAAGCAAAAATGATTTCCAGATTGCACACAATAATTGTTTTAAAAGTGATAGTCACATTACCAATAGTATTATATTTTAATTATACAGTGTTGTTCTCACCATTTGCAATCCCAAGAAGTCAATATTTCAAACCTATAAATTCTCACATGAGAAGGTAAAATCTTTGAAAACAGAGTAGGCTGAAGTCTCGGTGTGACACAGACGTTGCCCTTTCTTTTGACTCTATGGTTGTATTGACCATTGATGATTTGTGGTTGTTGTACAGGAATATGAAGGTGAAAGGAATGAGAAGGAAGAGAGGCATGGAAAAGGAAAAGCAACGTTACCCAACGGTGACACTTACGACGGAATGTATGAACATGGAAAGAGAACTGGACATGTAAGTAATTCATGTGTACACTACAATCACACGTAAAAGATCCACAGCACTACAGATTGTTTGAAGAAATTCTTTTATCGTTTAATAAGCACCATATGTTAAGGTCCGTTGGTGAGTTACATGATTTTTGAAACAATCAAATAAGATCAGCAGCTGGCTCTAGTATTTTTATAATCATTGGTTAAATTCTTAGTTACTGATGAACCTGTTGTTCTATTTTTCCTGACAAGATGCCTTCTCTTTTACTCACAGGGTGTATATAGGTTTAAAAACGGAGCCAGGTACATAGGTGAATACAGACAAAATAAAAAACAAGGTCAAGGTACTTTTATTTATCCAGATGGATCAAAATATGAAGGTGAGTCAATAAGGCACATATAGTATAAACAAATGCAACATAAAGCTGGTAGTGTCAGACCAAAAACCATTAGATTTGGTTATAAAAAACTCTACAATAGAGCAATCTGTATGATATGTTTTCAGGTATACCTGGAGAACAGTGAGTCTGATGTTTGTTTTGAAAAATAAATGGGATTTTCCCAGGATGAGGCCCTTTTATATACTGCAACTCGAAGCAACTTGGCCTGGGGCTTATGATTCAGTTGATTTTTAAAATTGGACTCTTTGGCCCCTTCATCTTCTTTAGTCTTACCTGATGTTGAGATATTGTCTGTGCATTGCAAGTCACAAATGTGCATCTATAACATAGCAAGGCAGAAACACATTAAATTTTAATGTGCAAGAGTTGAAATATTTGTATCTACTACATTTTTCCATGCGAACAACACCAAACTTTGATCAAAGCCTTTGTCTTTGTTGGAATCGGTGGATCTGTAATTCATGGAGACAGCGCAGAAAGGAGTTGATTTATGTTCTGACACCAGCAAATACTTTCCCATGTGACCTGAACATGATTAATACATGTAATATGTTCAGCAATTGAATTAATCCACATTATTGTCATAAACAGAGAGAGAGAGAGAGTCTCATATCATAATCACTAAAATTGGTTCAAATTGTGCCGTCAACAGGCAGTTGGGTAGACGACCAACGCCATGGCTATGGAGTATACACATACGTCAACGGTGACACACTTGAAGGAGAATGGCAGAACCATCAGAAACATGGCCAGGGAGTTTACACATACAAAGAAACCGGAACAAAATACGTCGGCACATACGTCAACGGCAGGCGAGAGGGAGCCGGCGAAATAATCCATCTTAATCACAAATACCAGGGAAACTTTTCAACAGATCATGTAAGTAGTAATTACCAAACGTCTTTTTTGCCCTCTACCGTACATTAACCCTTTGAGCGCCAAAGTCAGTTGTCATCACCTTTTTAAAATGACTATTGTAAATTTTTTTTCAAATTTTTGCCAACATTTTAATAAAAAATTGAAGCCAATGAAGTGTAACGTCCACTTGGTCCAAATTTATCAAAACAATACACAAAAATTCATAAAAGTTGGGGAAATGTGGCACTAAAATTTTGGTGGGAAAAAGTAGCACTCAAGTCAAAAGGTTAATCAGCTTCCATATAACTTTAGTACAAATCATGTAGAAATTGTACTCACCTAGTCGTTCTACTCCAGAATTCAAAGGACATGCATCAATTGTTCTTGTTCTACAGATCCATGGTGGTGCAAACAAACACGCGAACAAACGCATTTGGAAATAAACCTATATTTCCATGCGAGTTCGCATATGTATTTTTCTTTGTAGCACCTGTCTTTTCATTCAGGGATTAAACCATTCTTTACTCCAAAATTACTTCATATGTCAAATTTTGTACAGCTTATTTGCTTGTCAGGAGCTTTGAAATCTTTCTTTTCTTATTGTTAACAAGCTGTGTAATATGCAATTGTACTTTATCTCTACAGCCACAAGGTGTCGGCAAATATGTATTTGACATTGGCTGTGAGCAACACGGTGAATACATTCCAGTAGAACAGGTATGGCAGAGCTCAGTTCTTCTTTCCTGCTTCCTCTTTGCAACATACTTACTATGTAGTCATTCAAACTTTTAGAATGACTGACACACCAAGCATACATTAGGCAAGAAATGACATTATGTTCCTTCACATTATATGTAGAACGACAACCCTTTCACCACTATGGTTTGGCCTAAACTCATGGTAAACAGTGGTGATTGTGGACCTGTCTACTAGAGCATTGGGGAGGATAGGTTAAACTGTGGTGCAGTGAGTTACCGCAGATCAGGTGCAGAAAGAAATCAAGGTGTTGAATTTCATGCTGATGAAGAATACATATTAAAGTTTCATTGGCAATTGGCCTGTAGTATGACAGTGTCAATAGTATCGTAGCTTGCAAAATGAAGTATTGCTTTTTATGCATTCATTAATATCACTAGAGATATGACAAGCGTTTTGTCTTGCCTGAGATTGTCTGTTCTTATCATCTTTAAAACTGTCAATAATCACCATTTCTCTCATTCTTTTCTCTACTCTATTCATAATTTTTCTTTCCAATTTAAATTTGTTGTTCTATCCACTGAAAAGGATTTACCTGTAAGTGATCATTGGTACCGTTATCTTTCATTCTAAACTTGATCTCTAATTAATGCGGTCACTTTCTATTGGACCATGGACAAAATATGTGTGACTGTAATAGAACATTCATTGTTGTGAATTTACATGATTAACTGATTTTGTCAGTGTCACAAGAGACAGGAATATGTAAGACACAGTGACTGATGACAATTGTCTCAATCTGGATTTCAGCATGACTAGGATACACTGCTCTCATTTATGATCAGTTCAGAATTGGGTGACAGAAATTGTCAAGTTTATAACAAGTATTCTCTTTGTCATAACTGGATAATTCAGTTCAGCAACTTTTATTATATTAGTTCTAACAAAAACATTTACAGAACAAACAATATGCAATTCGATTCATAGATGTAAAACTGTTTGTGAATTGTCACTCTGCCTAGTCTTTGTGCAAAACATGTTTAGTAATGAGAACTCTTATTTTTACATACCTCTTAAATAAATTAAAATATTCACATTTGAAAAAATCGTTTTCAATGCAAATGACCAGTAGTTTCTTCACCACCATGGCTTGAGTTATCCATATCATTCCCAAATTTGACTTTAAATACTGACCATATATATTTGATTACCAATTTGTCAGTCTGCTGTGGGAAAGTTAGAGTTACGAGTTCCATTTTGATACTGTTAATACTTACTATAATCATTCTTTTCCAACAATAACAACAACAACAACAACAACTGAATGGCTGCTGCAGGGTTTCATTGTAAGTTAGGACAGAGAGTAGGGTTTCAAAAGCTCCCTACATATGCATGGTTTGAAGTATCACAACGCCTTCCAATCATTCCTCTGATCACGTCAGAGTCACAAACACCAGTGCAAAGGTAGTAGCAAAGGTTTCAGTGTAAAAACTTACTTTTTCCCCTGATCTATGGCACGTCACTCTGGTAAAAAGCTTGCATTTGATGCATGCCAGTGTGGTCCACTCCAGCATATTATTTAACAAGTCTTCATCTTTTAATCATCATTGGTAGATGTGAAACACAAACTGTTGGAGTTTCAAAATATCACTCAACTATTTTTTCTGTGAATAAAATTTTCACATTTTGTCCAAGTTGGTGAGATTTCATTGAAAACAAACAGCTGAAAGTAAGTAGTTTGTAGGAAGGTTTTCGAATTGGAATATCCTCTGCTACAGACCATGATGCTGGCAGGAGTGCCCCACGTTTCAAATGGATTATATGGTACATGGGACCTGAGATTTAAGACTACCTGTACCTGTGATCGTTTGATAAAAAGCTGTGTGCTCTCTGATTCATTGAGTCGGTGTCAGATGTCTGAAACTTTCTCTCAGTCAGCCTTATATCACTACATATGATATGTTGAATTTTCTTGCATCAAAGAGATCCACTTTTTGGGTGAGCCTGAGCTGTGAACTCACACTAAGCAGCGACTATGTTAAAATGCCAAGGAACAAAGAGAGAAAATATTGAGGAAAATTAATCTTTGATTGCAGGTACTGCTGTCAGAAATGCACAGAAAGCATGGTTTTGATGCATGTGTGACACAACTTCAGTAAGCATGCATGAATACAGGTCAATTGCAGTTCATTCTTAAAGCTGAGAATAAATAGGAAAGTGTTGTTTCAAACTGAAGAATGACCTTCTTCTTGATTTTTTTTCTCAATAGCAACAAGGAGGAGAGACTGAGGAGGAAGAACCAGTGACAGTAACCATTCCCAAATGGAAAGCCGGCAAAGTGACGGCGATCACGCTGAGTGTGCCGGGTGAGGAAACGGCACAGGAAGGAGAAGGTGATGCCAAGGAGAGTGAAACAGCGGTTGCAGATGGAGGTGAGTGTATATGGCTACAATTTTTTATACATCCCTTGAACCAGTAGATCAACTGTTCATCTGTGATGAACTAAGATCTTTTGTATCCCACAGATAGCATAGAAACAATGACGTAGTATGCTGACTGCAGTCAGTATTTTGTATTTGCTGTATCATCATAACAGGCCATACAATGCGTTGTATTTATTAAATGTGATTCTTAGCCATTTGTGTGAACTCTCAGAATGTCTAATTGTGCTGTGTGCAGTCATGACCAGTATTCAACCCAAGATCGAATACAGTTGCTTTATACACATGTACATGTATCCATCATGATTTGTCTATCGTCCCTTCAGAAGCAGAACAGCCAGCTGAAGGTGAACCCACTGAGGATGCAGAAGTACCGGCAGCAACAGAACAAGAAGGAAATGAAGCGGAAGATGCACCGGAAGCAGCGGATGAAGCACCGGCAGCGGAAGATGCCGGTGATGATGCAGCAGAGGAGGGAGATTAACTATCCTGTACCATACTGCTGACCTTTGACCTCTGATTCAGGGACTTTCCATGCAACCATCATCCCTGTCCTTGAGGGGTTAACAGAACTGTTTAAAAGCATAACATCATCACAGAGACTTCAAAATATCACATCTCTTTTGTATTGATCAGCCATCCATTTTGTAAAAAAGTATTTTCCGTCCTAGCATCTTTTCTCACCAAACTCTCATAACCCTCAAATGTAAAAAGCAAATATGGAGGATTACTTTCTCTAGTGTTAGTTAGTTGTTGTAAAAGTTAAGACTGGAATAAACAAAAAATTCAAATTGTTCAAATTCAAGCTCAAGTTTCTCCTGTAGTCCTATGTAAATTGTTTTGTATAACATATGAAACAAAGTATCTACTATTTGAAAGTCAAGTTTGATTGTCTATTGTATGTCAGTCAAAATTTCTGATAGGGAGGGAGGTATTCAAGTACGTCATAGGTTGAGGGGTGGGGAAGGGGCTACTCAAAATCACAGAGTTTCTCAAGTTATCAATCTAACACCCAGGCAAAAATTAATGATTACTCCCTAAATGAAGCAAATATATTTGGGCACATGACCTAAAGATCAAACATGATGAAAAAGCACCAAGATACAATACTTTCTATTGTTCTTTTCCCAACAACATGGCTTTATAAATGAAATGAGAGAGTTTTGTCAGTATACCAGGGATATCTGTCTAAAAGTTATGACATAACTTTATCTAGATTTGGATATTCATTCATATAGCGAGGCAGTACATTTTTTTTAAGTGATGTGTTTGTCAGATAAAATGGGAAGAAGTGAATTTCCTCATCAACGACTAATCTACTCTGTTTTTCACAGAAAGGACCATACCTATTTTGAACATCTCTGTTATTTGTCTACCTTCTTCAATTTCATGACTAATTCAGTCGTCAAACTTTTAAAAGAGCAATTTTAAATTTATTTGGTTGAATACATAGTAACTATCTTTATGTTTCAAGTTGAAACTGAAATTTTGAGTGAAATAATCTAGGTGATTTTTGTTGACTACAGTGTGCCATTCTTGTCTGTAGCAACCTTTCAACTGTGAGAAATTAAAGATAAACATAACTCAGAAATACCCACCTTTAGATATAACCAAAGATAGGCAAAACTATATCTCACATGGATTTGTTTTATGTTTGTAAACATTGAACATTACTTTGCCTGCATCATCTAGCTTTTTCAACATACATTTCCTACAAGCTTTTGGGAACTGAGAATGAGGGGAATACTCGAATCCCCAACTTTCTGCTACATAGCACAAGACAGGAACAACACAACTATCAAACACTTAGCATCGGAATAGACATAGAAGAAAATTTCTTTAAAACAATTTTCTCGAATAGACTAAACTATGTATGTATGTATGTATGTATGTATGTATGTATGTATGTATGTATGTAATATGTATGTATGTGTGAGTGTGTGTTTACCATATACATGAATGTATATCCACTCAAATATCTATATCTTTATAATTGATGAACTGGCAAACTTGCTGTTTAGATACGACATGGCATGGGGTCAGGTGTCTTTTTATTTAAATTATGTTGTAAAAATATGCGAATGCGCTAAAAACCCAATGTTGGTGAAAATCTTTTTAATAGTTGCTGGTCAACACATTTAATATTTGGAGTTGTTAAGGCACCTATATGGATGACCTTATGCAGATTTGTTCAAACGATGAACTATGCACATTTGTACTTTTGAAATGTTTGTAATTTTTTGTTAAAATCCTTCTCTGACAAACTTCATACAGGATAGATTTGAAATTTGATCTAAGGTTCATGGTGATTATCTTACTATAATTTTGTCCAAATTGTTGCAAAATTTGCAGCATAATTGAGGGAGTAGTTTTTAGCTACTATAGACTATAGTCTATAGAAAGTATTGGGATGGGTATCCGTCGAGTGTCCGGCGTCAGTCTGTATGTATGTATGTATGTATGTATGTCCGTTTGTGTGGCGTCCGTCCACTCAAATATATTGAGAACCGCAGTACTTACTGATTTGATATTTGTTGTGTAGATGAAAAATATGATTATGAGAAATTATTTTTTTAATTTTTTTTGATATTGTTGAAAATATGCAAATTAGCACAAAAAAGGCGTTTTTAGTAAAAATCTTCTTCTTCATAACCGCTGGTCAGACAGTTTTGTTATTTGGTATACAGGTCCCTAGGGGTAACCCAACTTGGATTTGTACAAATTGTGATGAAATATGCAAATGTGTATTTTTAACGATTTTTGGGGTCATTTTTGGTCAAAACTTAATGTCATCAAAACCGCTCGTCTGACAGCTTTGATATTTGGTATACAGGTTCCTACAGATGAACTAAATATGATATATTGAATATATGGTGAAATCTGCAATTTTGTATTTTTGGTGCAATGTTTGCCATTTTTGGTCAAAAAATGTGTTTCTCAAAACTACTTGTCCGATGCCTTTGATATTTGGTATACGGGTTCCTAGGATTTGTCTTAGTTTGATATATTGATATTTGATGAAATCGTCAATTTTTGTATTTTTGGGTCAATTTTTGCCATTTTTGGTCAAAATATTTGTTTCTCAAAAGTTACTCATCTGATAGCTTTGATATTTGGTATACAGGTTCCTAGGCTTAATTTTAATGTAATATATTTAGGTATGATGAAATCTTCATTTTGTATTTTTGCAGCTAATTTGCCATTTTTGGTCAGGCCATCCTGAAATGAGCTATCAAAGATATCCACCTTCTTCATCAATACATGTGTCACAAAAAGTTATTCTCTACATAACACAGGAGAGCTCTGTCGACTGTTGGGTTGCTTCTTTTTTCAAAACGGCTGGTCAGACAGCTTTAACATTTGGTTAACAGGTCCTTAGGATGACCTTAGTGAGATAATTTCATACAGTCAGGAAATACTGAATTTTTGTATCCATGTCTATAGTAGCTTCAGGGACTTTTGCCCTCTGAATTGGCATTTTTGGTCAAAAATCATCTCAGAATCCGTTCATCAGTACGCTTTAAAATGTAGCATGGATGATCCCGGAGCTGACTTCAGTCCAATTGTCCTTTGAGGCAAAAGTTAGAAAGATTGTATTTTTGGAGAAATTCTAGCAGAGTGGCAGTTGCCATCAGAGTGGCACTTGCCATCCTGATACAATGCAATGTTATGCTGTACTTGGTGAAAAATGCTAATGTTATTCTGTGGAGGGAGTGCTGGTGATGCACAGAACAGCCTAGAAAAATTACTCACTACATTCTGATGTACTGAAAGGTCTCTCATGTTTACTTCATTCTCGCAAGCCAGAGCAATAATTTCCGCTCCGCTGACCTTCGTAGCGCTGAGCTGTTGCCGTAAAGAGGCGCGTGGTTTACGACGATGGTTTACTTGGTTACATAAATTGAACCGAGGGAATGTTGACTGTGGATAGAACGGCCTATCAATGTCCCGGTCACGCTACAAAGTAAGGGTCATAGTAATTTCTTTTAACACAACAATTTGTTTGTTTCCTTGAAATTACTAAGTCTTGATTTGAAATGTACCTGAAATTATGCAATTTATCTCTTTCGAATGCAGAATAGTTGGATGAAAAGTTTTGAGCCTAACTATGTAGGAGCGATACAAGATCAATGAAGCTTGATTTGCATTTATTTCATCTCTCCAGATGACTAACTGCCTGGTTTATTTTCAGTTTGCTGTGTATTTGACTGCTGATACAAGACTTACGGTAGACATTCACAAAAAAAAAAAAAAAAAAAAAAAAAAAAAACCGACGAGGATAGCTGAGTAAAAAAATCTCTTGTTCCATCAGGACAATGCTCAAGCCCACAAGTCAGTCATTGCCATGGCAAAAGTGCATGACTGCGGCTTCAAACTCGTTCCACATCCACCATGTCACCATACCTAGCAACCTCAGACTTTCATCTCTTCCCCAACAAGAAGAAACTGTTAGCTGGAAAGCATTTTGACGATGATGATGACGTCATATCCACCGTTCAGAAATCTTTGACAACCAAGATGAACCTTTTACAAAGCATGGATCCAGGTGCTGCAGCACCACTGGCAGAAGTGTGTAGACCGTAAGGGGGACTATGTTGAAAAAATAAATAGCATAGAAACTCATTCCAGTCGGACTTCATAGTTAGGCCCAAAACTTTTCATCCAACCCTTGTATGACTAGTACAAGTGCGTTATCTCCATGCAGGAGATCCGAGAAACATGTCTTTATATTTAATCATGGTATGCACGTCGTGTATATATGCAGGAGCGTTTTTAAGTACCGTAAAAAACTCTGAAAAAGATGCATGTCTTTAGCATTATCAGATTGATTTCATTACTATCTTTGGGTTTTTTATTAAGTCACAAAGATATCATAGCACAGTAAATATCTTGAAAATTAAGAAGATTAACAATTAACGGTTAAATAAACGAACTGATAGACGTCATTGTTACAAAGACTAGCTATTAAGTCATGCGTTAGGGCATAAGAGTATACCGAACTCAAACTCTTACGATCATCAGCAATGAGAAAATTGCAAAAGTACGTGTTTGAATTTGCTGACAAGGAAGTTCATACTGTTATATGTTCCATGGCACGTAGGTCAGAGTAGCTACTGTGCCATCGGTGCGACTTTAAGAATTTTGCTCATCTGTGGTGAAGTTTTTTCTCTAACATCTGCTAGATTTGTTCCCAAGTTTAGTTGACAGTTTTTCTTAATAAACTTCTGATTATCAGTAAACATGCACCAGTCCGAACCTAATAGAGGAGTGGACTTTGCAGCAGGATGTTGTAGATGATGCACACATGAGGTGAGGAAAAAATAGACAGCAATAAAAAGGGAATATTTAATTCGCACTGTTCTGTTAGTTTGTAGTAAAGCGATTGGCCTTGTAGATCATAACATTCTTCTTTCAAAACTCAGGCTGTACGGTTTCACTGATCACTCACCGATATATTTTCAAATTTTACTCGCCGAGTAGGAAACAATATGTCATGGTCAATGATCACTGTTCTAATGCCACCATTGTATAGGTCGGTGTCCCATAGGGATAAATTCTTAGAATAAAAAAATATCATCACTATTCGTTAATTGTGCATAAAACAAGGCTGTGTTCGCCCAAACATATCAAAATTAATGATAAAGTGATTTGTACTTGTATACGCAGTGTCGTGCTGTTTCTGTAAATAATGTAAACTTTAATTATGTCAAATAAGAAAAATTACTTGTTGTCACGCTAAATTATAGCTGGATAATTCCAATCATGTATCGTACATGAACCCAATGCCCGACAACAATTGTATCTATTATCGAAAGTGAAGCGTTCCTCATACGCTACACTTTTAAAGTGATATTTTACTGCAGCTTTATTGTAACTTACTTCTTATCGTTATAATGTTCTGAGCTCCACGTCGATTTAAAATGTCACCCTCTGCAGCTAGTTAATTACAGAACGTAAAATATCTTTATTCTAGATTGCATTGATTACTTCTCACCTTTCAACTCTGGTTTAATTTTTGATCCTTGTAGTTTAAGCTACAAGAAAGACTGCAACAGATAACATTAATGCTCTTTAAACGAAAACCGTCCTACACGAAATGTACGAACTGTTAATCAGCACATTTCTTGAAATTGAAAGAGCTAATACAGATTATCTGAAAAGGTCATTTTAGATAACAGGAGCAAATAATTTTTAAATTTTTCTTTTATATTCGAGAAAAGTAGAAAGTGAGGATACTTTCAAGGACTCTAAATGAAAAATTCTAAATAGAAAAATTTCAAATAATTTTCGATTCACAATACTGAGCTTTTCTTTTGTTTGCTCTGATACATCGCAGCCCAAACCCATTAGCGTCGAAGTCACTTGTTAAGACTCTGACTAAGTATAATTAAGTAAGGGTTCTGAATTGAATACACAACTAACAACCAAGTGTAAAGCAATGCTTGTACATAAAATTTACAGTAAGTTCGCATGCAACAATGTATAGAAGGTTCAAAAACAATTTAACCTTTGTATAGCCAATTTTTATATATTCAATGCTCGTTTATCTAATTTATCAACTGCATTCAAGATTGAATTGTAGACAAAGTCCTTTCGTTTCAGGTTTGACTGTTGAAAAGATACTCTTGAAATTAAACACTTTCCTTCTGTCACAAAAAATAGGAAGCCCTGGCAGGACCGGCCATGGCATGGTGATTATGTACATCTACTTCATTTTATTTGGCACATTTAAAAACACTTACTGTGAAATATATTTGAATTAGTAAAAAAGCTCTGGTATATTCATCAAATGGAAGGGTAGAACAAAAACTGGACCCATTTTATTTCTTTACGATTACCTGAATTTCATAGACCGATCGTATTTCGAAGACATTTCGTATATGCACTCAGTGAAGTGGATATGCAAGTACCTTTCGTTAGTGTGTAACAATTACCTTGAATTGTTGATAATTCAATTTTATGATTAAAACAGACCATCCAAGATTTGTTAGCTTCCAACTGCTTTATTGCGAAAAAATACGAGCATGCAAGTATGTTTAATGGTGTAGAAGTCTTAACCTTACAAACCAAAACAAACAAAACCAAACAAGATATAACATAGTGCGCAGCAAAATGAATAAGGCATTCATTGCCGTACGATGAGTATAATTTCGAATGGCTAATATCAAATCCCAAACTCCAAAATTTCGACTTACTCAAGGGTACATATTGTTACCTTCTATATCTATAAAAGTGAAGTTTACAATGTGGTCTAATTTGGATTAGGGTTAGCATCATTAGATTTGTAAAATCATAGAGCAATTTTCATATCTGTATTTGGGGACAATTTTCCCCATTTTTGGTCAAAAATCATTTTCTCCCAAACTTTTTGTTGGATTGCTTTGAAACATAACATGCACGATTCTTGGGTTGACTTCTGTCAGGTTTGTTCAAGTTTCAGGTGGGATTTTTAACATATGAAATTTCGGGAAATTTTTCAACATTTTAGATAAAAAAAATCATTTTCACTGAATTAAATATTATGATTGCTTTGAAACTTTGTATGCAGGTACATGGGGATATCCTCAGTTGAGAGTATTCAATTGTGGTGAAATGTTCATAATTGTATTTTTAGGCATTTTTTACCCATTTTTGGTCAAAAAATTCTTTCTCTGTCGAATTACATGTTTGATTGCTCTGAAACTGGGTATGCATGTTCTTAGAGGTTAACTGGGTTGAGTATGTAGTTGATCTGCCGTGTATATACTTTTGGGTAATATTCAAACATCACATTTCTTGCAAAGACATACAATTGTAACCACTATTCTCAAAAGTACATATATGTCAATTATCCAAAATTATTACATTTACAGAAATTGCAAGCCCTATATTTAAAACATTTGTTCATAGTTTTCTTATACTCTCTCATGTATAGTGGATGATCATTTTCTATGAAAGCCTAAATCAAATATCTTGTAGACACATACACATGCATTTGTACCTGCCATGCACTTCAATGGAGTACATTTGCATCAAGTATTATATATATATATATATATATATATATATATTATATATTATATATATATATATATATATATATATAAATATATAATATATATATATATATATATATATATATATATATATATATATATATATATATATATATATATATATATATATATATATATATACTTGTTTTTTAGGGCTTTAATAGTTTTGCAAAAATTGGTGACTCTCCCAAAAGGCATGCATAAAAATTTCATGACTCTTCAAAATTACTTGAAACGGCGTTACGCCCTGGATATTCCGATCAAGCCCTTCGGCTTTGGAATACCATAAGTCAGCTGAGACTAGTTAATCAAAAAACGCCTACTGATGCATTTATAAATGAATCAATTGAAGAACTTGCCTTGGAAATATGACTATTCAAACTCCTGATGACATTACAGAATAGGTATGCGTTAGATATTAAAAGGTAGTATCGAACATCAAGGCCAGAACTGCTAAATACTTTTTCTGTGCGTACATCTGTGATAACATTTGGCTATATGATACTTTTAGGGAGACTTTGAAAAATTTCGATCTTACAGATATGGGGAATTTAAATTTTTGTAGGTACTGAGGGGATCTGAAAACTATCAATCGCCATTCCTTGCACCCCCACCATTATATATGATTGCAGGTTTATAATTTTTTCTTCTGTATTGTTGTAGAATAAAAGTCATTGAAGATCACCGGATTTCGGGTTACTCGTGTTCCAATTCCACCGTAAGCCTGAAGGCCCATGTGATGGTTGTGTTCACACATATTGCAGGAACAGAGTCAACACGAACTTGTAAGTCCATCATAAAGTGAGATCACCAAAATGCGCCTCCGAGCTTTCTTAGTAAACCTGTAAAAGAAAGCAAGTTTTCAAACGTCAGCAATGTCAACAATATGAATACGATTACATCGACTCATATCTTGATACCATTTTCAGTCTCAAAATATTAGAAAACGTGAGAGTAAACCGAATTTGCGATCATGAATACTGCAAAATTGGGGCCATCTGATTTGCAATTCATCACAAGACTAAAGGAAATGCACGGTGAACATGTAAACTCTGACATATCTGTGAACAAAAAGTCGAAGTCATGCGCTCCCACGTTTTACCCCACCTCAAGTGTTTACATCCCATTTCACCTCCGGCCTGTAGGCAACACTCAAAGTACCTGTTTTGATTTGCAATGTTTATACAACAGTAATCGAAAAATGGACTGTAAGCAAATGTCTTATTTCTGAATTTTAGAAAATTGAAAGGGTAATAGAGAATATAAAGAAAGGTTTCAAGCTCAATATTAATCATAATATTTGTCTCAATTTTCTTATAACTCCTTTCAGCGAAATAGTCATTAATATATTGTACAATGAATTTGTCAGGCAAGGCAACAGAGACGTTAAAAGATTTTTTATAGTTTTGTTTACCTCTGAATCATTACCAATAATTCTATGAGGATGAAAGTTATAGCAATTTATTTTATCTCGCGAAATAACACAGTCCGATATCATTATCTTCAATTAAGTATTCACTTTGTAATCAAACAATGTCACAGTTGCTGATAAAACGGTTTGTAAGTTGATGCAGCAAGTGCTTAACTTAAAAATATTTTTTGTCTTTATTTTCATGACCATTCCCTTACCCCATTTGCCGTCACACTTCCGCATTACAGGGTTTTTAATCTAGTGTGCATATTTTAATAATTAAGTTTATTTTTGTCACTCCTAATATTGTCACTGTATAATCCAGCGAGCGTTGGTAACACTATTTTTTCACTCACGAAGATATGAAACATATTTTGCAGTTTCCAAATATAAAACCTGCATGTTTAGATATTTAAAAGTTATCTTTGTTCTCATCAAAAATGAAACAAGGCCACAAGACGGAAATAAACTGTTTCTCTGAAACGCTGCTTCACTTTTTTTCCAATTTGGAACATTTAAATGCCAGAAAACAGCATTTGGAGTTCTCCTGATGTCTTTCCTCCATTTTTTGTCTTTTGAATTTTTCAACTTTTCCCCCTTCGATTTGTCATTGTATTAAAATATTACGAATGACAAACTGAGACTTACATCCCTCAGTAACAATGTAACTAGTATAAAACGACATTTGCCACAGCTGTATCTATGCTTAAATATCCGAGGAACATAAACATATTTTTCTTTCTGCCCTTAAGGTAGTTGTCTAGGGATAAATTTGATTGTAGAGATGATCTACATTTACCATTGTTCGGATCGTTATGTATGTCAACAAGCTTTGATTCAGGATTGTCTCTGAGAATATGTTTAGCATATTGCAAGGGACCTTAAATTCCTCAAATTGAATCGACCGAACTCAAAACCACAGAATATTGACTCCAGTAAATGATCGCACCCGAAAGCGCTTATTGACTTTGCATAATCTGGAAATATTTGCAAATGAATACTATCGAAATGTACTTGTTGACATTATGAGAACAATGCAAAAGGATTATTTTGTTTGGAAGTGTCAAATATGTCACTACGGATGAAGGAATACAGAAGTACATGATCCTACCTTTGCCAGCCTGTTCCTCTGTTGCAAGAAAAGATAAAAAAGAACGATATCGATGTCAAATGCATATATATGAAAGAAGAACAAGTGATTATTAATATTATTGTAATATGCGTGTCGAAATTGTAAGACCTAAACCTTTTTCGAACTTTCCTCAAGGAATTTTTATAAATCATTCTCTTTCAGAATCAAAGATAATTATCCGGTTTCACCGTGCAAATGTGGCACTACAGAAACAAAGTACCCGAGAATAACCTACTTTTGAAATTAAAAGTGGCCGCCATCTCTATGTACACTTTATTTAGAAAAAAACCCGATTTCCGTAAAAACTACAAGGCGAAACTTTTTGTTACAACCAGAGCTTTAAAATGAACCCAACAAGTGGTAGATCAAAACAGAATGATCAAAGTTTTAGAGTCCAAATCTCTGTGTCCGAGGCGCATTTCTACCTTGAGTCAAGGCCATTTCACCAATAAATTGACGTTTTGATGTGCTATAGGAACCCGGCACGTACCAATCAGTACAATTACTTAAGACTTACGATATACAATGTGAAGACTTCACTTTGTAAAATCATGGTTAATACGCAAAAGCAAGGGCTAATAAAACATTTCAACGTTGAATTAATTTTTCTGAAAGTTAATGTCCACATTCTAAATGCATAGTACAAAAGAGAAAATGCAAAGTCTACGGCAATAAACATTTTGTCATTGAATATTATTTTTGGAACGTAAAATGCTAGACACTTAGGCCCTAAAGAGGTAATTACGTAAATAAATCAACAGTTATACAACAAATGTCACCATCGAAAAGATCATATGAGGACTGATGACTGATTAGTAAAAGATCACTACACCTGAAAGTGCGCCTGTGTTTCAGCATATAATACAAGAACACCGTGACCTCGATGGGAGCTCTGTGGTGTTCGAAGGTATTTCCCGACGGATACGGTGTATTTTGCTGCCGGTACTTTTCCGAGAAAAAAGAACAGACGGAATACATCATATCTCGAGAGAAGTACCTTTGGAACTCCACAAAGTGCCCTCCGAGGTCATGGGTTCTCTTACCATTATATATGTTCCCAACTTTGTCAATCGCCGTCCAATAAAACAGACAATCGAGATTCGGCCTGACTGCCTACAGATTCTATATAGTGCGCATCGATATGCTGTAAATGCTTTTT